>NC_046163.1:77763440-77920940 GCF_011064425.1 Rattus rattus
AAACTGTCTTCCAAATTATGTGCCTTTTTTATCGATAAATAAATTCTACTTTTAATATTGATCAGTGAAACATCTCCATACTGTGAATAATAGTGAATGAAGAGATCCATGAGTATACAAGATTCTGAGAATAAGAATAATTATTCATCTATAAACAAGATATTTATCTTGTCTACTCTATGGCTCAGAAAATTGGTGCACAAGAGGAGAGTGGAAAGAATGTAAGCATAGGAAAACAGGCAGAAGGACTGTGAAAATTTTTTGTGTACAACCTAGACATTGCAGTTATGAACTCACAACATCTACAGATGACTGCATGGAGCTTTCTCAAAAATGGGCCCATCAGCAACCAGGCATGGACAGAGCTTGGTCTCTAGAACCTACCTCTTATTTTGGAACTATATGCTAGCAGTAGACTCAGGGAGGGATGAAGCACTCCCTCAAATTATGTCCTCACTGGTGATCCTGTCTTGCTTTAAATGTTATTTCCAAGCCAATAGTCATAAATATAGCCTTGACTAAACTAAATGTGTTTCAAATACAAAGCCCCAAATCATGAATCTTGATAAGAGGAAGATAGAGAAGAAATCAGCCTTGACAGCAACAGAAAGGTAATAAAAGAATTTGGAGAAGAGACTAATTAGAATGCATTATCTAAGTATTTAACATCAAAGAACAAAACTAATTTTATAAAATGAATTCCAGGTATCTTAAGGACTAAAACATTTAAGCATGTAAATTCATGCTAATTAAAAATATTGTGTTAGGGGTTGGGGATTTAGCTCAGTGGTAGAGTGCTTGCCTAGCAAGCGCAAGGCCCTGGATTTGGTCCTCATCCCCGAAAAAAAAATAGTGTATAGTGGGGGTAGGAGGTCAAGCCTGAAGAAAAATTTTAAAGAAACGTAAGGAGCAATTCTACATTCTGTGACTCCCTCAAAAAATCTATGCTAAAAGAAAGAACACTTCCAGAATCAAAAAACATTCAGTAATTTTTTTCTGCATCTTGAGACTATTGCTCTTTTGAGGCTAGGGACTACTCTTCTATAAGTTCTGCAATGGTAGAGTCTCCTTCAACCTCTATTCCCAGGTTTGTTTCCTTGAGGCTGCACAGAATAGAACTTGCAGGTCCTGCTAACACTTTGAGTTTACTTGAGGTTACTGACCTATAAAACGTCTTTAAACCTCCAATGAAAGATGGGTGACTAAGCATTGCACTAGAGTGGCTCTTTAGCTCATCTTTATGCTGGAAATCTACCCTTCTAAGGTCTTCTTTATCTATCAGTCTTGATTTTGCACTGTAAACCATGAGACATAGTCAAAATGAGCTCATCAATTGTTCCCAAGTATGAACAGTTAATTTTTTACTAGCCAAGTTTTGACCCACTGTTTTGGATTTGTAAGTAAGTTTCTCTTGAACATCTTTCTTCTTGAAAGTGATTTACTACCTACACAAGTCATATAAAAACCCTATGAAAGTCTCTGGAAAATTTTGACATTGAGGTTGAAAGATGTTTCAGAGTTTAAGAGTGCTTATTAAGCAACCATGAGGAACAGTGTTTGTATCCCACCATCCTCATAGCAAGACAGATGTCTGGCACAGGCTTGTAACCTCACATGTTAGATAGAAAGAAGCAAGACTGTGGATTTCTGACTCACAGATAAAGTGAGAAATCATAATCTCTGGGTTCAAACAGAAACTTAGTCAAAAAATAGAAGAAGAGTGGGATAAGAGGATATCAGATGAGCTTTTTCTGGTCTTTGAACATGGAAATCCACACATATATACATACATGTGTACACACACACACACATATATATGTAAGTAAAATGAACATTATAATATACATACACATACACACACACATATATATATCATATATGATATTATTTTAAATAAAAGGGAATCTACCATATTCCTTGCTTTAAATGATGTCCTAAACACAAGCTATAAATAAAAGTTTAAGAGAGTCAAATCAATAATCTTTAGTCATTCTCAATTAGAGGGGTTTGTTGAGACCCCTCCTGTGCCAGCCGCTGTCTTGGGAGCTTCATATCATGGCAAAAGTGTAGAGACTAGAGACTGAAACATTAAAAATGAGGTACAAATTAAGACAATTGGCAAAAAGACAAACTAGAAATCATTCTATACAGAGTATGCTCAAGACAAACCTAGGATGTAAATCATGGCAAAGATGAAATTATACAATTAATTTATAATGTATCATTAGTCTTGTGGCCCATGCTTCAGGGCTTTACTCTTAGTTCACCAATCCATTCTTTGTTAAGAAAGTGTTTTCAATTGCCCTGGATGACCTGGAGCTAGAGTTACCTTCTGTTGGAAGCCACTTGCTGTGGGTGCTGAGAAACAAACAGACATCCTCTGCAAGAGTAGTATAGACTCTTAACCCCTAAGCTCTCAGCTCTTGACTCTAACTAACTTTTAAGATCTGCCCCCACAAAAATATAGCAGACCCAGAGTGAAGTTTCTCTTACTTTGACTGATATACATTACTTTAGAATGTTTTTCAGAATTCTATCATTGTATTTAAACTGTTATTTGCAAAGAATGCTCAATGTGCTTATTGTGTTTCTAAACATTATCCAAACACTGCAAAATGTTGCTTGGTAAAAAATAAACCCAGCAGTGCAAGGCTGAGCTTCAATCGCCAGACATCTATCAAAGACAATAAAGTACTTGCAAGCTGAGGAAAAAAATGATCTTGATTCAATCTAATTTGTGGGGAAAGATTTCAATGTCAGTCCTTGATTTTTTTCCCCCAAACAACTATAAAAAGTGCTAATTTGATTTATCTGAAAAATAACAAGAGTGACTGGCATGCCACCAGCAAGTGTAGGAAATGGCTGTGCATATGCATCTTGATTTAAAATTCAGGAAAGTCACCAATTCAATTTAAAGTTCCTTTACAAGTTTAGGAGAATAATAGGCTTCTTTGTTGATTTGTTTGTTGATAAACAGATAGTTAATCTATACTCAGCTCATGTCACATCAAGATTGGTGCTCTGGCTAAGAACAGAAGTGTGGAGGAAGTCATCCTTCTGCAGTTTATTTGTCAGAGATTACTCCATCACGTCTAGGTCCAAGAGTCATGAGAGTGGCATATATCTGCCTATGGTAGCACAAAATGGGATTCAGAAAGATTCTTTTTATTTGAGCTTTGAAGACATCTAGGAAAAAGTTGAGAGCAGAATTTCCATGAAGAAATAGAAATGACCCACAAACCAGAAAACCAGAAAGGTGCCCACTATAATTTGACAACAAAATGAAGCAGACAAAAAAAAAAGAAAGAAAGAAAGAAAGAAAGAAAGAAAGAAAGAAAGAAAGAAAGAAAGAAAAGACTGGGGATTTGATATCAAGATATAATGGGAAGCCAATGCTTTGTTTCTTTTAAAGTAGTCATTTGAACATACAGATCAGCCACTGTGGAGGTTCAGGAGAGGGGAATCAAGATAAAAATAATCTGATATCCATCAATAGGTAAAGTACATAATGGGACAGAGACCTTCTGCTTGTAGCCTGTTCCTCTGGTCTGTCAGCCCTGTAACCCACAAACACCACAACAGGTTCACAAAAACACATACTGCCTTTGGTCTTAGATTTGTGTGTGTGTGTGTGTGTGTGTGTGTGCATTTAGTTCAGAGAACAACTTGCTCATGTGAATGAGTTACTTCCATCTACTAAGCTAGATATAAGAATAGAACTCAGATGACAAGTGCTTTTATACATGAAACCATCTTGCTAGCACTCCACCTAATATTTGAGACAAAGTCTGTCACAGAACCTTGAGCATTGCAATTAAGCTAGATTCACTGGCTAACAAGCCTCTATGTCCTCTTGTCTCTACATCTGGTATTACAGGATTGTGTCACCATGCCCAGATGTTTATGTGGGTGCTGGAGTCTGGCCTCATGTCTTCATGCTTCTGTGGCAAGTACTTCACAGCCTCAGACAAGTCCATAGTCCTGTGGCTCACTATTGTTCTTGCTATCTTTTTACTATCTCCAATTTTCTCCCAAAGCTAAGACTTTGGATTCATATTCCCTCACTATGGACACCATTCTTTAGAGCCTACATTTTATGTTTTTTGTGGGCACAAAGAACAAAATTACCATGAACACATTTACTGTTTTCAAGTAATGTTGACCTTCCTGTAACACTCAAAGCAAGATTTTGGGATTTGAAATTGAAGAGAGAGATTGAAAAATAAAGAGGATCCTTCTAGTTTCTATCTGTGCCCGGTGCTTACCCTGTGCCACCACTCTCTGTACCCAGATCCAGCTAGGAGAGAGCTGGACTCTTAGAAGTGGAGACAATCCTGAGAGCACAGGTGAGACCACAAATTTTGCTCACATTGCTGGCCCAAGAGGGACCTCCCTGGAGCCCTCTGGACACAGAAACCAAGAAACAATCTGGGACAGGACACTTCCAGTTTCTGTCTGCACCTGGAGATGACCCTGTGCCACAGGAGTGCTGACACACCTGAGAACACAGGCAAGAGTACCACTTCTGCTCTGAAAGACCCACCCAGAACTCTCAGGAAACAGGAATCACGGAGCTGTCTGGGACAGGATCCTTCTTGTTTCTGTCCCTGGAGCTGAACCTGTGCCATAACTCTCTATACTCCTATACTGCTGGGAGAAAGCTGGTCTCCAGGAGAGCTGACTCACAGTGTTACACAAGGGTCAATCCAGTCAAAGAGAGCAAGACTAGCTAACACCAGAGATAAAGAGATGGTGAGAAGCAAGGAAAAGAACCTAAGCAACAAAAAACCAAGACTACTTGGTATTATTAGAACCCAGTTCCCCCACCACAGCAACCTTGGATACCCCAACACACCAGAAGACCAAGATTTTGATTCAAAACCACTCATGATGATGTTAGAGGACTTTAAGAAGGACATAAATAACTCACTAAGAGAAATACAGCAGCTCTTGTTCTCTTTTGCTCTTTTTCTCTTAACCTATTTCCCCTTTGTCCCTTATCTCTCCATTCCCCTCCCTCCTTCTCTCCACATGCTCATGGCTGGTCTCTATTCCTCTACTCCTCTCCTTCTCTATTCTACTCTCTCTCTTTCTCTGCCTTACTACTGTCTTATTTCCCATCCCCACTCCCCGAATAAACACTACTCTATACTATACTATCATGTGGTTGGTCCGTCAGTGCAAAGAGATGTCTCAACATGGGCTACCCTTTTACCCCAGACCCTCAAAACATAACCCTCCCCCTTTACCTTTTATTAAGAACATTGGTGCTGAAAACCGGGACATATCCCCACTTATCTTTTTATAAACACATCATATGGTGCCTTGATTCTGATATATCATCCCACTGCTAACTTATGGAGATCTAGTCCTTGCTAGTCAAAACTTCAGAGAACTGCATCTTGTAAAGTTCTGGTGTTTACTACACCTAGAACAGCTACAGAGAAGTGACCTCCAGATGGTACTTCTCTCACAGACACAGACACATCTGGAACTGTTCCTTCTGGTCTATCCTCGGATGGTTCTCCAGACCCTGGGCAACAAGGGAAGAGCTAATTCTTAGATTGAACAAACATCCCATACCCACTTCTAGATTCCCGAGGGATATATCACTGTGAAACAAGCACAAAGCGGTCAGAGATCATAACAAACCTGTTCCACCATTGCCTTTCTAATTTTTTTTTAATTAAACCAAAATGGGGGAATGATAGCATTACATCTACTTTCACAGTTACCTGGTGAAAGCCATGTCTGATACTATAAAAGGATCTGTTTGTTTCCCTTTCTTGCTCTTGATCTCTCTTTCTCTCTTGCTCTTACCCTGTCCCACCCTTGTCCCTTCTCTTACCATTCCCCTCCCCACTTCTCTTCACATGGTCATGGCCAACTTATACTCTTTTATTTCTCTATTTCTCTCACTCTCTTTCTCTGCCCTACTACCATCTTAACTTTACTCCCCATACCTTAAGTAAACTCTATTCTATACAAATAAAGAAAGGAAGAAAGAAAGAAAGAAACAAAGAAAGAAAGAAACAAAGAGGAAAAGAGAAGAAAAGAAACAAAAAAAGAAGGAAAGAAATATGGGACAACACAGGTAAACCGGGAGAAGGCCTTAAAGAGGAAATACAAAAAAATCCCTTAAATAATGACAGGAAAACACAACCAAACCGATGAAGGAATTAAAAAAAAATCCAGGATCTAAAAATGGAAATAGAAATAATAAAAAAATTACCAAGTGAGACAATCCTGGAAATAGAAAACCTAGGAAATATATTAGGAGTCATAGATGCAAGCATTACCAACAGAATATAAGGGTAGAACAAACAATCTCAGGGGCAGAAGATACCATAGAAAACATTGGAACAATTGTCACAGAAAACACAAAGCACAAAAAGCTCCTAACCCAAAATATCCAGGAAATCCAGGACACGATAAGTAGATAAAAACCTAAGGATAATAGTTATAGAAAAGAACAAAGATTCTCAATTAAAAGGCTAGTGTATATTTTCAACAAAATTATTGAAGGAAACTTCCCTAACCCAAAGAAAGAGATGTCCATAAAGATACAAGAAGCCTAAAGAATTCCAAATAAATTGGACCAGAAAAGAAATTCTTCCCATCACATAATAGTCAAACACCAAATGCACAAAACAAAGAAGGAATATAAAAAGCATTACTGTCCAGTAACATATAAAGGCAGAATCTTAAGAATTACACCAGACTTCTTACCAGAGACTATGGGAGACAGAAGATCCTGGGCAGATGTCATAACACCAATGGCCAGCCCAGCCTACTATATCCAGCAAAGCTCTCAATTGCCATAGATGGAGAAGCCAAGATATTGCATGACAAAAGCAAATTTACACAATATCTTTCTAAAAATCCT
The DNA here is from genome assembly GCF_011064425.1 of Rattus rattus. Lineage (NCBI taxonomy): Eukaryota > Metazoa > Chordata > Mammalia > Rodentia > Muridae > Rattus > Rattus rattus. The sequence goes on from NC_046163.1 coordinate 77,770,327, forward strand.
CGATAGGATAATGGATGGAAAACACCAACTAGTAGGGAAACTATATTCTAGAAAAAGCAAGAAATTAATTTAATTTCACCTAACACAAAGAAGATCATCACAAAAACATAATCTGCCTCTAACAACAGAAATAACAGGAAACAACAATCATTGGTCCCTAATATAGCTCAACAACAATGGACATAATGCTCCAATAAAAAGACAGACTAATCAGACTAATGGACTGAATACAAAAAGAGGACCCAGAACTTTTCTGCATATAGGAAACATACCTCAGAAACAGAGACAGACAGTATATCAGAGTAAAAGACTAGAAAATAATTTTCCAAGCAAATGGTCCCAAGAAACCACCTGGAGTAGCCATTTGAAAACAGATAAAACCAACTTTCAACCAAAAACAATAAAAAAAAAAAGATAAGAAAAGACACTTCGTATTCATCACACAAAAATTCCACCAAGATGAACTCTCAATCGTGAATATCTATGCTCTAAATGCAAGGGCACCTACATTCAAAAAAAAAAAAAAAAAAAAAAAACCTTACTAAAGCTCAAAGCACACATTGCATCTCACACAACAACCCACTCTCACCAATGAACAAATCCTGGAAACAGAAACAAAATAGAGATATAGTGAACAATTGAATTTAACAGATATCTGTAGAAAAAAATCATCCTAAAGCAAAAGAATATACCTTCTTCTCATCATCTCATAGTACATTCTCCAAAAATGACCAGATAACTGGTCGAAAAACGTCTCAACAGATACGAGAAGATTGAAATAATCCCATGCATCCTATCAGATCACCATAGACTAATGCTGATCTTCAATGACAACAAAACAACAGAAAGCCAACATACACATGGAAGATGAATACAGTTCTACTTAATGGTAACTTGATCAGGGAAGAAATAGAGAAAGTTCGTAAAGACTTTTTAGAATTTAATGAAAATGAAGGCCCTGTGTACCCAAACTTATGGAACACAATGGAAGCAGTGCTAAGAGGAAAACTCCCGGCCCTGAGGGCATCCAAAAAGAAACTGGTGAGACCATTCACTACCAGCTTTTCAACACTCCTAAAACCTCTAGAAGAAAAAGAAGAAAATACATCCAAGAGGAATAGATGGCAGGAAGTAATCAAACTCAGTGCTGAAATCAGCCAAATAGAATCAAAAAGAATGATACAAAGGAACAACAAAATCAGGAGCTGGTTCTTTGAGAAAATCAACAAAATAGATAAGCCAGACTAACCAGAGAGTACAGAGAAAATATCCAAATTAACAAAATCAGAAATGAAAAGGGAGACATAACAACAAAAACTGAGTAAATTCAAAGAATCATCAGATCCTAAAAGACTAAGCTCAACAAAACTGGAAAATCTGGAGGAAGTGGGCAATTTTCTAGACAGATACCAGGTGCCAACATTAAATCAGGATCAGATTAACCATCTAAACAGTCCCAAAACTCCTAAAGAAGTAGATGCCATAATTAAAATCTCCCAACCAAAAAAGCTCAGGACTAGATGGGTTTAGTGCAGAATTCTAGGAAACAGTCATAGAAGGCCTAATAACAATACTGTCCAAACTACTACACCAAATAGAAATAGAAGGGATACTACCCAGTGCCTTCCATGAAGCCAGAACTATGCTAATGCCTAAACCACACAAATACCCAACAATGAAAGAGAATTTCAGACCCATTTCCCTTAGGAATACTAATGGAAAATTACTCAATAAAATTCTCTCAAAACAAATCCAAGAACACATCCAAACAATCATCCATCATGATCAAGTAGGCCTCGCCCCAGGGATGCAGGCATGGTTCAGTATATGGAAATCCATCGCCATAATCCAGTATGTTACCAAAGTTCAGAAAACACACACACACACACACACACACACACACACACACACATCTCATTAGATGCTGAGAAATAATTTCACAAATTTCAACATCCCTTAATGTTAAAATTCTTGAAAAGATCAGGAAGTCAAAGTCCATACCTAAACATAGTAAAAGCAATAAACAGCAAACCAGTTGCCAGCATCAAACTAAATAGAGAGAAGCTTGAAGTAATCTCATTAAAATCAGGGACTAGACATTGCTGCCAACTCTCCCCCTACCTAGTCCGTATAGTACTCTAAGCCATAGCCAGAGCAATCAGGCAACAAAAAGAGGTCAAAAGGATACAAACTGGAAAGGAAGAAGTCAAAATATCACTATTTCCAGATGATATGATAGTATACTTAAGTGACCTCAAAAATTCCACCAGACAACTCCTAATCCTGATAAAGAACTTCAGCCACATATCTGTATAGAAAATTAACGAAAACAAATCAGTAGCCTTCCTCTACTCAAAGGAAAAACAGGCCGAGAAAGAAATTAGGAAAGTGACACCCATCACAATAGTCACAAATAGTATAAAATACCTTGGTGTGCCTCTAACCAAGCAAGTGAAATACATGTATACAAGGAACTTCAAATTTCTGAAGAAAGAGATGGAAGAAGATCTCAGAAAATGGAAAGATCTCCCATGCTCATGGATTGGCAGGATTAATGTTGTAAAAGTGGTCATGTTGTCCAAAGTAATCTGCAGTTTCAAAGCAATCCCCATCAAAATCCCAACTCAATTCTTCACAGAGTTAGGAAGATAATTTGCAAATCTGTTTGGAATAACAAAAAACCCAGGATAGTGAAAACTATCCTCAGCAATAAAAGAACTTCTGTATTACAGAACAATAGTGACAAAAACTGTATGATATTGGTACAGAGACAGGCAAGTAGATCAATGAATAGAAAAGAAGACCTAGAAATGAGCCCACACACCTACGGTCATCTGATCTTTGACAAAGAAGATAAAACAATCCAGTGGAAAAAAGATAGCATTTTCAACAAGTGATGCTGTTTTAACTGTAGGTCAGCATGTAGAAAAATGCAAATAGATCCATTCTTATCGCCCTGAACAAAGCTGAAGACCAAGTGGATCAAGTACATCCACATAAACCAAATACAATCAAACTATTAGAAGAAAAAGTAGGGAAGAACCTCAAACACGTGAGAACTGGGGGAAATTTCCTGAATAGAACACTAATGGCTTACGCTCTAAGATCAGGAATTGGCAAATGAGATTGAATAAATGCAAAGCTTCTGTAAGGCAAAGAACACCATCATTAGGACAAAGGGCAACCAACAGATTGTGAAAAGATCTTTACCAATTTTACATCTGATAGAGATCTAATATCCAAAATATACAAATAATTCAAGAAGTTAAACCCCAGAGAGCCAAATAACCCTATTAAAAATGGAGTACAGCGTTAAATAAACAAATCTCAGTTGAGGAATATTGAATGGCTGAGAAGTACCTAAAGATATGTTCACGATCCTTAGTCACCAGAAAAATACCAATCAAAACAACCCTGAGATTCTACCTCACACTAATCAGAATGGCTAAGATACTACATGAGGACCCAACTATACCACTCCTAAGCATATTCCCAAAAGATGAGCCAACATACCACAAATACACATGCTCCACTACATTCATAGTAGCCTTATTTATAATAGCTTGAAGCAGGAAATAACCCAGATGTCCCTTAGCAGAGGAATGGATACAGAAAATGTGTTACATTTACACAATGGTGTACCATTCTGCTATCAAAAACAACTTCATGAAAATCATGGGCAAATAGATAGAAGTAAAAAATATCATCCTGAGTGAGGTAACCCAATCACAAAATTACACATAGTATGTACTCACTAATAAGTGGATATTAACCCTCAAGCTGTGACTACCCATTATACAATGCACAGACCACTACATCCAGTTCACCTTACATAGAGAACAAACTAATATCCTCCTGCTTGCAAAGCAAGCATGTTAGTCACTGAGTTTGTTTCCTGAGCTGTGTCATACACAGTTTCATCGTAGATAGCACTAGAATAATATAAGTTAAATATGAAAGTGTCAGAGTTTAATTTACCAGCCATCTATTGTCCAGGGAAAAGGTGAGCCTACATGGGCTATTACATGGTGCTGTCTAAGAAGGACACATCACTCTGTTAAATCAAGGGAATAGACAGTGTTGGGGAGAAGAAAACAAGCAATACCTGTCTTTATGCAGATGAGAACATGTAGTCCAATTTTGCTATAAAGTTCTCTTTCATATGTGTTCATATATATGTGTGCATGTGTATGTTCATGTATACGTGTGTGTGCTTGAGTATGTTCATGTATATGTATATGTCTGAGTAGTTATGTATCTCTATATATTATGTCTGTATTTGTGTATGTTCATGAGTGCATTTGTTCATGTATGTGTATGCTTGTGTGTGTTCATGTTTGTGTGCATGTGCATTCATGCTTATGTATTTACGTGCTCCTATATGTGTGTTAGTATACATGTTCATGTATTTGGTGTGTGCTCATATATGTGTGTTCTCATATATGGGTGTGCATGTGTTTACAAGCATTGCAAAATAATTAGAGTAGATAACCTTTTGTGTCATTCTTCAGAAGCCACACACCTTGACTTTGAGGCACGTTTCTCTCACTGGCCAGGACTTACCACAGGGATCCTGCCTGCTGTCACAAGCCCTACTCCCAATAGTAGGATTACAACTGGATCCTGCCAAGATCATCTTTTTATATAGATTCTGAGTATCAAGCTCTTCTTCTTCCTTTCAAAGCAAGCACTCTCTTGAAACAACTAAGGATCTCTCCAGTACCAAGTGTATTCCTGCTCTACCATTGCCTTTCTAATTTTCTTTTTAGTTAAACCAAAACGGGGGAATGTTGGTATTCTGTTTAAGCTCCACCCCCACAGCTACCTGGGACAGCTAAGTATGCTCTGCCCTACAGTTGACTGGCAACATCGAGGTGTGTCTGACACCATAAAAGGGGGCTGTTTGCCCCCTCCTCTTGTTCTTCTCTGTTTTTTCCCCATTCAACCTTCCCATGTGCCCATGGCCTGCTGCCTTTCCTCTCCTCTCCTCTTCCTCTCTCATAAAACCTCTCCACGTGGGACCAGGCCTACTTTACCACAGGCGTGCGACCCCTAAGACTCTCATACAAACAATCTCTCTCTTTCTGTCCAGGACTTTGCTCCAGTGTGCTCAAACCACCACCCGTGAGCAGTGCCTTAGCTCTGCGCACCAGTATCACAGCTCAGCTTTTGTGCTTCTCCCTTGCTCTTCAGATTTTAAAGAATGAAAACTTAGCTCAAGGAAACCCACTCAGACCTACCTCTCATGGACGCCATAGACTCCAACCAGAGAAGTACATCTGGCTAAAGTTCCCATTTACTATCTATTCCAAAGAGTGGGATTCCTCTGGGTTTCAAATATACATCTAAGAAAAATTTTCTTTTCTCCCAAATGCACTTAATCTTATTATTTACCTATAATAAATAATCTATTCGTGTTCCAGCATCTTTTCAAGTCCAGGCACTTACTACACCCAGGGCAGCTCTAGAGAAATGACCTCCATGTGTTCCAATCACCTCTCACAGGCACAGACGCTTCTATTGGACCTGTTCCTTCTGACCTATACTCATATTGTTCCACAGACCCTAGACAACAAGGAAATAGCCAACTCTAAGACTGGACAAGCATCCCATACCAATTTTTTCTAGGTTCCCTAGAGAAATGTCAACCCAAAGCAAGCAGAAATCACAATGTCAGAGATCACGATGACCCTATTCCTGCTCTTTTTCATTAAAACAAAATGGGTGAATGTTAGTATTCTCTCTAGGCTCCATGCTCACAGCTATGTGGCAACAGGAAGGTAACTCCACCCCACAGTCGCCTACCAACAGCTAGCTGTGCCTAACTATAAAATGGGCTCTTGCCCCTCTTCTTCCTCTTCCTCCCTCTTACCCCCTTTTACTCTTTACTCTTCTCTGCTCTTGCCCCCTTCCACAACCCCATCCCCTGCACACACATATGGCCATGGCCAGCCTTTCCTCTCCTGTACTCTTCCTCTCTCATTAAACCTCTCCACATGGGACCATGTTGCCTCGGTGTGTTCTGCCCAGGCACGGGCTGAGATTTAAACCCTAAGAACAGGATCTCTTAATGTTTTGTAAAGACATCTTCTTCATCTGATGTTCCAGTGTCAAACAGGGAGCTATTCCTCTACAAAGTTACTCAGATCCTGCAAGCATATCTTACTGTCATCATTACAGTATGAGTTTGCTTAAGCATTGGCTGTGGAACATCTAATTAAGAGGGCTTATTTCTTCCCTAGGAACTTAGATAATTTCTTTCTTATCTTACAAAAGAATATCATTTGAATGCTTCACAATAAGCATTATATGATATTGTTTTATGTAATTCATATTTGAAAATACTGAACAGAACTAAATATAAAATTTGAATAAATCATGCCATAGAAATTAAGCTCAGGCCTGGAATCAGAAAGACTAGGAACAGGAACATCGATATAGCTCAGTGACACAGGACACATCTATCATTTGAGGGGCCCTGGTTCAACTCCTAGTATCAGACAAAGTAAACTAAATTAGAATGGAATTGAGAGATCAGTGATAAAAATTTGGTTCTGTTGTGCATTCTCACAATTATATATTTTAGACAAGTTACTTTATGTGAATAACATCATTTTACTCAAATGCAAAACAAAATTTAAAAGAGTTGCCCATTCTATTAGATTATTTGCAGTACTAAAATATATAGGAAACCTGAGAAATTTTAAATTATCTTTAAATATCTAATTTTCTAATCTCTGGGTTAATCTAGATTCTAATCTCTAGATATTTAAATTTCCTAACTGAGTATTTAATAGAAAAAGAAAGAGAAACTACAAAAAAAAAGTCTTCTGTAGATAAACTGTAAGATCCAAAGAAATGGTTTTGTGGGTAAGTGCTTCTTGGACAAGAATGAAAATCTGATATCAGATCCCCAACAACCACAATAAAGCTGAGTATATATCTGATTCACAATACTGGAGTAGCAGAATCCGGAGGATGCTAGGAGCCTGACTAGCCAGCCAGTCCTGCTGAAATAATGAACCCTAGTCTCAGTAACAGAACTAAACTCAAAGAAATGTGGGGATTGATAGAGGAAGACACCCCTCTGGTCATCATATACACATGCACACTCATTCATGTGTACCAAGACACATGTACATACACACCACACAAACATACTAACACACATTTGAAGAGGAGATTGGAAAATCAATGTCTGCAATATGTGGTTGTTTGTCTACTTGATGAAAATGCAAGTAATGCTTTTCTATACAATGATAAAACAATAATAATTTGTGGAAAATAAATATTCATTGTTTTAGAGTTTACTGAGTTTCTCCAGCAAAGGCTCTGTGGTTAAAAGAACTGTGTTTCTCACCTTTTGTCTTCAATGTGATGGTGTACAACCATAGATGCAGTATGTAAAAATGCTTACACATATAAAAGGAAATAAATCTTTTCTTAAAAACTTATTGGCTTACATTTTGAACCAACATTCTGACTGTTATATGAACGGTGGGAGAGAAGTTCTTTATGATTTTTCAGAGTTCACAGAGCAATGTGAGCTTCAACATATCGTCGTGTTTAGGACCCATGGAGACAAGCTCCCTCCCATCATTACGATTAAGACTATGAAGAATCTGACTCACAAGCCAGTTGTTCTGCATATATAAAGTAGATTGTCAAGCAATGTAAAAAACCATGAGTGAAAATATGGTTTTGTTTTGTTTTTAAATTTGTGTCTTTTAGGCCAAGGAGCGGCAGGACCCCTGTGCCTGAGATACCGCTGGAACCTGAAGGGACAGACCGGATAAACAGTTCTCTGCACCCAAATCCCGTGGGAGGGAGAGCTAAACCTACAGAGAGGCAGACATGCCTGGGAAACCAGAAGAGACTGCACTCTGCACACATCTCTGACGCCAGAGGAAAACACCAAACGCCATCTGGAACCCTGATGAACGGAGGCTCCCAGAAACGTCGGCGTACATCTTTCTGGTTGCTGCCACCGCTGAGAGCTCGTAGGCAGCACCCCACGAGCAAACTTGAGCCTCGGGACCACAGGTAAGACCAACTTTTCTGCTGCAAGAGACCTGCCTGGTGAACTCAGGACACACAGAGGCAAAATTCCTCTAGGACCGGCACTTCCTGTGTTTACCTGGAGTCCCAAACCCATGGATCCCGGCCCGCAGCAGCTCTCTGCTCCCAGACCCCATGGGAGAGAGACCTCACCGCCTGGTCAGGTGGGCACTCCTGAGGCTGCAGAGCGGAAGAGACCACCAACACTGCCCACCCCTGCCCACATCCCTGGCCCAAGAGGAAACTGTATACGGCCTCTGGGTTCCCGTGGGGGAGGGCCCAGGAGTGGCAGGACCCCTGCGCCTGAGACACCACCTGAACCTGAAGGGACAGACCGGATAAACAGTTCTCTGCACCCAAATCCCGTGGGAGGGAGAAGTAAACCTACAGAGAGGCAGACACACCTGGGAAACCAGAAGAGACTGCACTCTGCACACATCTCTGACGCCAGAGGAAAACACCAAACGCCATCTGGAACCCTGGTGCACGGAGGCTCCCGGATACAGCGGCGTAGATCTTCCTGGTTGCTGCTGCCACTGAGAGATCGTAGGCAGCACCCCACGAGCAAACTTGAGCCTCAGGAACACAGGTAAGACCAACTTTTCTGCTGCAAGTGACCTGCCTGGTGAACACCATGCACAGGCCCACAGGAACAGCTGAAGGCCTGTAGATAGGAAAAACTACACGCCCGAAAGGAGAACACTCTGTCCCCATAACTGGCTGAAAGAAAACAGGAAAACAGGTCGACAACCCTCCTGACACACAGGCTTATAGGACAGTCTAGCCACTGTCAGAAATAGCAGAACAAAGTAACACTAGAGATAATCTGATGGCGAGAGTCAAGCCCAGGAACCCAAGCAAGAGAAACCAAGACTACATGGCATCATCGGAGCCCAATTCTCCCACCAAAGCAAACACGAAATATCCAACACACCAGAAAAGCAAGATCTAGTTTCAAAATCATATTTGATCATGATGCTGGAGGACTTCAAGAAAGACGTGAAGAACTCCCTTAGAGAACAAGTAGAAGCCTACAGAGAGGAATCGCAAAAATCCCTGAAAGAATTCCAGGAAATCATAAATAAACAAGTAGAAGCCCATAGAGAGGAGTCACAAAAATACCTGAAAGAATTCCAGGAAAACACAATCAAACAGTTGAAGGAATTAAAAATGGAAATAGGATTTAGCTCAGTGGTAGAGCGCTTACCTAGCAAGCGCAAGGCCCTGGGTTCGGTCCCCAGCTCCGAAAAAAAAAAAAAATGGAAATAGACGCAATCAAGAATGAACACATGGAAACAACCCTGGATATAGGAAACCAAAAGAAAGAGACAAGGAGCTGTAGATACGAGCTTCACCAACAGAATACAAGAGATGGAAGAGAGAATCTCAGGAGCAGAAGATTCCATAGAAATCATTGACTCAACTGTCAAAGATAATGTAAAGCGGAAATAGCTACTGGTCCAAAACATACAGGAAATTCAGGACTCAATGAGAAGATCAAACCTATGGATAATAGGTATAGAAGAGAGTGAAGACTCCCAGCTCAAAGGTCCAGTAAATATCTTCAACAAAATCATAGAAGAAAACTTACCTAACCTAAAAAAAGAGATACCCATAGGCATACAAGAAGCCTACAGAACTCCAAATAGATTGGACCAGAAAAGAAACACCTCCCGTCACATAATAGTCAAAACACTAAATGCACAAAATAAAGAAAGAATATTAAAAGCAGTAAGCGAAAAAGGTCAAGTAACATATAAAGGCAGACCTATCAGAATTACACCAGACTTTTCGCCAGAAACTATGAAAGCCAGAAGATCCTGGAGAGATGGCATACAGACCCTAAGAAAACACAAATGCCATCCCAGGTTACTGTGTCCTGCAAAACTCTCAATTAACATAGATGGAGAAACCAAGATATTCCATGACAAAAACAAATTTACACAATATCTTAGTACAAATCCAGCACTACAAAGGATAATAAATGGTAAAGCCCAACATAAGGAGGCAAGCTATACCCTAGAAGAAACAAGACACTAATCGTCTTGGCAACAAAACAAAGAGAAGAAAAGCACACAAACATAACCTCACATCCAAATATGAATATAACAGGAAGCAATAATCACTATTCTTTAATATCTCTCAAAACCAATGGCCTCAACTCCCCAATAAAAAGACATAGATTAACAAACTGGATACGCAACGAGGACCCTGCATTGTACTGCCTACAGGAAACACACCTCTGAGACAAAGACAGACACTACCTCAGAGTGAAAGGCTGGAAAACAACTTTCCAAGCAAATGGTCAGAAGAAGCAAGCTGGAGTAGCCATTCTAATATCAAATAAAATCAATTTTCCACTAAAAGTCATGAAAAAAGATAAGGAAGGACACTTGTTATTCATCAAAGGAAAAATCCACCAAGATGAACTCTCAATCCTAAATACCTATGCTCCAAATACAAGGGCACCTACATACGTAAAAGAAACCTTACTAAAGCTCAAAGCACACATTGCACCTCACACAATAATAGTAGGAGATTTCAATACCCCACTCTCATCAATCGACAGATCATGGAAACAGAAATTAAACAGAGACATAGACAGACTAAGAGAAGTCATGAGCCAAATGGACTTAACAGATATTTATAGAACATTCTATCCTAAAGCAAAAGGATATACATTCTTCTCAGCTCCTCATGGTACTTTCTCCAAAATTGACCATATAATTGGTCAAAAAATGGGCCTCAACAGGTACAGAAAGATAGAAATAATCCCATGCGTGCTATCAGACCACCAGGGAGCCTAAAGCTGGTCTTCAATAACAATAAGGGAAGAATGACCACATATACGTGGAAATTGAACAATGCTCTACTCAATGATAACCTGGTCGAGGAAGAAATAAAGAAAGAAATTAAAGACTTCTTAGAATTTAATGAAAATGAAGGTACAACATACCCAAACTTATGGGACACAATGAAAGCTGTGCTAAGAGGAAAACTCATAGCGCTGAGTGCCTGCAGAAAGAAACAGGAAAGAGCATATGTCAGCAGCTTGACTTCACGCCAAAAATTTCTAGAACAAAAAGAAGCAAATACACCCAGGAGTAGTAGAAGGCAGGAAATAATCAAACTCAGAGCTCAAATCAGCCAAGTAGAAACAAAAAGGACCATAGAAAGAATCAACAGAACCAAAAGTTGGTTCTTTGAGAAAATCAACAAGATAGATAAACCCTTAGCCAGACTAAGGAGAGGACACAGAGAGTGTATCCAAATTAACAAAATCAGAAATGAAAAGAGAGACATAACTACAGATTCAGAGGAAATTCAAAAAATCATCAGATCTTACTATAAAAGCCTATATTCAACAAAACTTGAAAATCTGCAGGAAATGGACAATTTCCTAGACAGATACCAGGTACCGAAGTTAAATCAGGAACAGATAAACCAGTTAAACAACCACATAACTCCTAAGGAAATAGAAGCAGTCATTAAAGGTCTCCCAACCAAAAAGAGCCCAGGTCCAGACAGGTTTAGTGCCGAATTCTATCAGACCTTCATAGAAGACCTCATAGCAATATTATCCAAATTATTCCACAAAATCGAAACAGATGGAGCACTACCGAATTCCTTCTATGAAGCCACAATTACTCTTATACCTAAACCACACAAAGACCCAACAAAGAAAGAGAACTTCAGACCTATTTCCTTATGAATATCGACGCAAAAATAATCAATAAAATTCTGGCAAACCGAATCCAAGAGCACATCAAAACAATCATCCACCATGATCAAGTAGGCTTCATCCCAGGCATGCAGGGATGGTTTAATACACGGAAAACAATCAACGTGATCCATTATATAAACAAACTGAAAGAACAAAACCACATGATCATTTCATTAGATGCTGAGAAAGCATTTGACAAAATTCAACACCAGTTCATGATAAAATCCTGGAAAGAATAGGAATTCAAGGCCCATTCCTAAACATAGTAAAAGCCATATACAGTAAACCAGTTGCTAACATTAAACTAAATGGAGAGAAACTTGAAGCAATCCCACTAAAATCAGGGACTAGACAAGGCTGCCAACTCTCTCCCTACTTATTCAATATAGTTTTTGAAGTTCTAGCCAGAGCAATCAGACAACCAAAGGAGGTCAAGGCGATACAGATCGGAAAAGAAGAAGTCAAAATATCACTATTTGCAGATGATATGATAGTATATTTAAGTGATCCCAAAAGTTCCACCAGAGAACTACTAAAGCTGATAAACAACTTCAGCAAAGTGGCTGGGTATAAAATTAACGCAAATAAATCAGTAGCCTTCCTCTACACAAAAGAGAAACAAGCCGAGAAAGAAATTAGGGAAACCACACCCTTCGCAATAGACCCAAATAATATGAAGTACCTTGGTGTGACTTTACCCAAGCAAATAAAAGATTTGTACAATAAGTACTTCAAGACTCTGGAGAAAGAAATGGAAGAAGTCCTCAGAAGATGGAAAGATCTCCCATGCTCATGGATTGGCAGGATTAATATAGTAAAAATGGCCATTTTACCAAAAGCGATCTACAGATTCAATGCAATCCCCATCAAATTACCAATCCAATTCTTCAAAGAGTTAGATAGAACAATTTGCAAATTCATCTGGAATAACAAAAAACCCAGGATAGCTAAAACTATCCTCAACAATAAAAGGACTTCAGGGGGAATCACTATCCCTGAACTCAAGCAGTATTACAGAGCAATAGTAATAAAAACTGCATGGTATTGGTACAGAGACAGACTGATAGACCAATGGAACAGAATTGAAGACCCAGAAACGAACCCACACACATATGGGCACTTGATTTTTGACAAAGGAGCCAAAACCATCCAATGGAAAAAAGATAGCATTTTCAGCAAATGGTGCTGGTTCAACTGGAGGTCAATATGTAGAAGAATGCAGATCGATCCATGCTTATCACCCTGTATAAAGCTTAAGTCCAAGTGGATCAAGGACCTCCACATCAAAACAGATACACTCAAACTAATAGAAGAAAAACTAGGGAAGCATCTCGAACACATGGGCACTGGAAAAAATTTCCTGAACAAAACACCAATGGCTTATGCACTAAGATCAAGAATCGACAAATGGGATCTCATAAAACTGCAAAGCTTCTGTAAGGCAAAGGACACTGTGGTTAGGACAAAATGGCAACCAACAGATTGGGAAAAGATCTTTACCAATCCTACAACAGATAGAGGCCTTATTTCCAAAATATACAAAGAACTCAACAAGTTAGACCGCAGGGAGACAAATAACCCTATTAAAAAATGGGCTTCAGAGCTAAACAAAGAATTCACAGCTGAGGAATGCCAAATGGCTGAGAAACACCTAAAGAAATGTTCAACATCTTTAGTCATAAGGGAAATGCAAATCAAAACAACCCTGAGATTTCACCTCACACCAGTGAGAATGGCTAAGATCAAAAAGTCAGGTGACAGCAGATGCTGGCGTGGATGGGGAGAAAGAGGGACACTCCTCCATTGTTGGTGGGATTGCAGACTGGTACAACCATTCTGGAAATCAGTCTGGAGGTTCCTCAGAAAATTGGACATTGAACTACCTGAGGACCCAGCTATACCTCTCTTGGGCATATACCCAAAAGATGCCCCAACATATAAAAAAGACACGTGCTCCACTATGTTCATCGTAGCCTTATTTTCAATAGCCAGAAGCTGGAACGGACCCAGATGCCCTTCAACAGAGGAATGGATACAGAAAATGTGGTACATCTACACAATGGAATATTACTCAGCTATCATAAACAATGCCTTTATGAAATTCTTAGGCAAATGGTTGGAAATGGAAAATATCATCCTGAGTGAGGTAACCCAATCACAGAAAAACACACATGGTATGCACTCATTGATAAGTGTCTATTAGCCCAAATGCTTGAATTATCCTATATGCCTAGAACAAATGAAACTCAAGACGGATGATCAAAATGTGAGTGCTTCACTCCTTCTTTAAAAGGGGAACAAGAATACCCTTGCTAGGGAATAGGGAGGCAAAGATTAAAACAGAGACTGAAGGAACACCCATTCAGAGCCTGCCCCACATGTGGCCCATGCATATACAGCCATCCAATTAGACAAGATGGATGAAGCAAAGAAGTGCAGGCCGACAGGAGCTGGATGTACATCTCTCCTGAGAGACACAGCCAGAATACAGCAAACACAGAGGCCTATGCCAGCAGCAGACCACTGTATTGAGAATAGGACCCCTGTTGAAGGAATCAGAAAAAGAACTGGAAGAGCTTGAAGGGGCTCGAGACACCATATGAACAACAATGCCAAGCAACCAGAGCTTCCAGGGACTAAGCCACTACCTAAAGACTATACATGGACTGACCCTGGACTCTGACCTCATAGGTAGCAATGAATACCCTAGTAAGAGCACCAGTGGAAGGGGAAGCCCTGGGTCCTGCTAAGACTGAACCCCCAGTGAACTAGATTGTTGGGGGGAGGGCGGCAATGGGGGGAGGGTGGGGAGGGGAACACCCATAAGGAAGGGGAGGGGGGAGGAGGATGTTTGCCCGGAAACAGGGAAAGGGAATAACACTCGAAATGTATATAAGAAATACTCAAGTTAATAAAAAAAAATTTTTTTTGTCTTTTAGTCTTGCTGTCTTTTGGCAATCAAAAATCTGAGTTAAAATGCTGATAAAGTTTCTTGTTTTCTCTTTTCTTGAAGGCTTATGAAAAAACTATTCAGTTGCTACATATCGGAGTGTAATTATTTTTTTATGGAATATTTGAACTATTTTCTTTTCACTAAAACCTGTCTAGAAAACCAGTGGTGTCTTCTCAGGCTGTCTCATCTTTCACTCATCAGAATATTTGTTGAGAATAATGCAAAGTAGAGTATAAAACACAGAGTGGTTCCTTGTCCTGTGTGGAAATATTGTATTCATAAGGATCCATTGTGTGGCACTTGTCATGGATAATAAATAGTGGGCTTCAGTGGATGCCCTACTTTCAAAATATATCAAAATATGAGACTTTTGTTGTCAAAATTAATGTGAACTATGGAGACAACTGGAGACAAGCTGAGTCCATTAAGCCATGGTTTTGATACCAGGTTTACTTCTAAGTTAGAAGAAGGGATCTGTTATGTTTTTACACTTCCTGTGTGTGTGCTTGTGGGGGTTGGGAGAAGGAGTGTATTTGTGTGTAGGAGTGTAAAAGACAGAGATAGAGAAAGAACGAGAAAGAGAGAAAAATAGGGAGAGAGGATGGAGGGAGGGACAGACAGAGAAAGAAAGAGACAGTGTTATGTGTAGGTATAATGTGTATACACATGTATATGAGTGTCTAATTATGAGTGTATGCATATCACAGCACGCATGGAAGTCAGAGAACAGCCTTTCCCTTATTGGTAGTAGGTTCTCTTTTGCTGTTCACTATAATGTTTGTGTGGCTAGTTGGTGCCCAACCTCAGCTTCTCCTATTCCTCCCTTCCATCACTTTTCAGTGACACTAGGACTGCACAGGGATGCTCACTCATCAAGCTTTACATAGTTTGGCTCTAGGAATTTGACTTTCGTCTCCAGTCTTTTACAGCAGGCACTTACCTCTGAGTAATCTCTACAGTCCCAATGAGTTCCTTAAAATTTAAATTAGTATGGTTTTAGTAATATTTTTGAGCTGACTTACAAGTATAGGTAAACTGCTGTGGTCTTCAAGAAAACATGGATAGAACTGTCCACAATAGCATGCTTTCGGAGAAGAAAGTCACATAGAAAAATCATTAGGTAAAATGTGATATTTTATGAGGATTTCAAAATCAGAATCCATCTGAAGAAGTGAGTCATTTATTGTTGTTGTTGTTGCTGCCGCTGTTGTTGTTGTTTTCCTAAATTAGCACACCTACAGAGAATATGGACATTTTCACCAAGAAGTTCTCTTAATGTGCTAAGTATGGGTGCTCAAAAATGAGAGCAACTCTAGTTTCCCCATTGTTTAAATGCATATTTGAAGTGAAAATTAGATAATCTCAGGTTTCCTAATCATATGATCTTATTTGAGAGTTGGTTTGTTAGACATTGTTATGTTTTCAAAGACTGTGTCCAGGCACCATGTGAAATCATGAATATATTCATGCCTCCCTTTGTCCTTATACTTTTATCTGTTAGATATCCAGACTTCTAGTTTTAATTCAATTTTTATTAATAACATTGTGATTTTCACATGTAGGTAATATATTCTTGTAACACCACTCTGCTTACTTGCGTCACACCCTTGGAGACCCTGATACTTCCCTATATTCAGGACTTTCTGTCTCAGTGTTTATTTCACAGAGCTTAGCTAAGATCATGTGTATGACCCTGTGTTTGGAGTTCTCCACTAGTCTAGTGGACTCACTAGCTGGTACACACCTGGAAAATGCTATATCTGCTCTTCTCTTAGAATCTGTGTATTAACAAAAGTTCAGTCATGGTTAGCCAGATCCCATGATTTTAAATAAATATTTCAAATAAAAGGAGATAAGACACTTAAATTTCATGTCAAACTATCCAGGTTTGCTACGTTTTTTTATAATGTAGTTCAACACCCTAAATTTTCTTCTTTTGGTCAGCTGCCTGATTATTAAATACTGTTGAGTTCCAAGGACCACTGTGGGGCATACGAAAAGTTCATTTCCTTCCTCATTGTTATACGGTAGAAAGCCCCGTGGCTCTGCATATATAGTTTACAACTTCATTTTCTTTTTATACTTCCTGCTGGGGTATGTGTGTGTTCGTGTGTGTGTGTGTGTCCATGTCCATCTATCTGAGTATCTGTTTATATAACATGTGTAGAAGTAGGTGAACATTCATATGTGTATACACATAAGCAAGAATAGACCAAAGGTCAACCTATTGTAACCTTCCTTAATTGTCATTTGCCTAGTTTTGTGAGACAGCTTCTTTTCCAGTTAGGCTAGTCTGATGGCCAGCCAGCAGCGGAGAACACTTCTCTATTACTGAGCTCTCCATAAGTCATGTCTCCAAAGGAAAAAGCCATGTCTGCTATTCTTTAGGGGTGGGGGGCATAAAAAATAAATATGCTAGGATCTTTAGGAGAAAGTATATAAGAAACTGAGCTAATTCCAATCGACATTTATTTATGTTCCTAGCTTCCTTCCGTTTATATCACTTTCTCTGTCTCTACCCTTCCTTCTCTCTCATTTTTCTCTTTCTTTTCAATAGGCAACCATGAAGTTCAGGTTGGTCTCTTACTCACTATGTAGGCAAGGTTCCTTGACCTTTTGATCTCCTTGCCGCCACCTTTAAAGTACACGTACTGTTATTCCTGCCTTATCTCCACTTCTTTAATTTAATCTAAATCCTCAAATGACCAGACCATGTACATATCACAGGTTGCACAGACTTCTCTATATTCTGTGGGTTAGGCCTGGAATTGATGTAAACTTTGAATTATACAGGTTTATTAAGATCTTTTATTAATTGTATTTTTCTTGGATATTTCATGTATTTACATTTCAGATGTTATTTCCTTTCCCTTCCTCTCCCATACCCCTTCCCCCTCCCCATGCTTCTTTGAGGATGCCCATTCCCATCCACCCACTCCAACCTCAACATCCTGTCATTATCCTACATTGTGGAAACAAGCCTTCACAGAACCAAGTGCGTTTCCTATTGATGCTAGACAATGTTATCCTCTTAATGTCTGCTTGTTTACTACTAGCCTTGGGAAGTGAAGGAAGGAGAATCAGGCCAATTAGGGTGATAAAGCAAGATTTTTTTTTTCAAAATACTAAAACAAACAACAACGAAAATCTGTGACCCAATAATTTTCACTTCCATTCAACTACTTAAGTTTCAGAAACATTGTTTGAAATCATGGCAGTTCTTTCCACATTTCTTTTGGCAGTACTTTAGGCACTTGACACTTAGTGACATAAAGATAAACCAATGTAGTGTTTAGTAATAGGAAACAGATTTTAAACTTTTAATGAACATGTTGACATTATTGAAAATATGTTAAGTAAAAAGTTATCCTTAAAAACAAGTCTTTAGACTCCGTGCCCCTCCCGTTGATCATCAGACTATTTACAATGAATCCTAATAAATAGGAATTTCCTAGCACTCAATAAAGAAAAGACTGACATGTAGCCATAGTCAAAGCAGGAGCCTGTCTCCTTGGAAGAGATCTCATAGTGTTGACAAATTACCAGACTCCTGAGTGGGACAGATTGGAGAAGAGATGATGATGGGTCAGTGATGGGCAGGATGACAACTTGATCAGCACCTCTTGGATTTGCCCACTCTTGCCCTGTGTTTATATCTAAACCCCATGTCAGGATTCAAAAAGTGATCACTGGCCTTCTTTGTTTCCATTTCTAATGTGGCAGTATTAAATAAATATCCTTTCTCAGCATTTTCCAAATACTTTTATAAATCTGTTTATTGAACTTAATTGTCTTATTGAGAATAGATGTCAGAACTTGGCTTTTTAGGACTATCAATTGTCCAGACTCTGACACTAAGGCATCTTGAAACACTGAAGTGATGATTTTTAAGAAAGAGGCCTTCCAGGAAGTGCCTAGATCTTGATTAGTCTGTGTACCCTATGAAGACTTCTGTAGAATTAGAATATAATCAGCCCACAAGCCGACCATCTCAGTATTCAATATGCTGCACTTTGAGATCCCAGCTTCCAGCCTGCAGAACTGTCAGAAATAAATTGAAGTTGTTTATAGGCCACCTGCTTTATGGAATTTCATTCTACCTGCCAAAATGAATTAGGATAATGACTATCCCACTGTTCACTTATTTTATTATTATTTAACTTTCAGTCCTATTATTCTTCATCTGACCTTGAACTATTTCATCTGAATTTACCAAAAACATGAAGTGAGGCTTAGAAATGATCCCTGTGAAATCATTTTCACAGGGTCTGAGAATTGTATAGCTAAGAGGCAGGTGGTGTGAATGTCAGACTGGTCAAATGGCAGAGGAAAAATCTCTAACCAAGGGAAAGTATCATTTATCACAGAGCACACTCACAGAGATGAAACACGATCCTGGGAACAAGCTGAAGAGATTAAAGGCTTCATTAGGCAGAAGGAAGTTATCTCTGAGCAACATTGATGAGTATCTGAGTTGCAGAAAAGTAAGAGAATGATTTTTGTCCCTAAAATGTAGAGTTTTCTCTCTCTCTCCCTCTCTCTCTTCCCCCCTCTCTGTGTGTGAATTCGTGCATATGTGCACACACAAACACACACAAACACACACACACACACACACACACACACACACACACATCTGTGTGCATGGGCACGTGCACAAATTCCTGCAAGCTCTCACACATTTGCAGATTTACATCTTAGTGACAGATTTTTCCTGGCTGCAGAGTCATCAAAAGTAAATAGCTGCGTATTAGTAACTTTCTTGCTAACACAGGTACAGTCCAATAATGACAAACTTTGCAAATGTCCACTGTCTGCTTATTTGTATGTGTAGTGTACTTAAGACTACCAGAACATATTTTCTATGTTTCTATTCCAAAAAATTTTCTTCTAAAGGAGACAATCATTTAATCAAGTCAAGATTAAATTTTTCCAAGTAAAATATATTCGTAAGACTGGAATAATATGGCTATTTAAAGCTGCTTTGGAAATCAAACATTTCAGGAATAAAATACGATTCAGAAGCAGTCAAAGACATGGAACCTATATATGACCCTATACCTGCACTGTAAATTATGTAAGGTTAGTACTGGCTTAAATGTCAACTTCATCTGTATAGTTGTTAGAGGTTTTATTCAATAGCCTAGGTTGCAGGGTACTCAAGGTAATCACTATCAACTCTGAAATATACAAGCCACGTTAAAGTATTTAACTTGCAAATTGACATTTGAAAGGAGGTACTGTAATTCTCTCACTTTCTAGAGGGCACCAGTATGTGGTTCCTTGCCTAAGTCTGCACAATTGAACAATCCATGGAGCTTCTCTAATCACACTCCCCATCAGAGAGTCAGAAGAAATATTTCTGAGAACTCTGGTTGAGCAGACCCGAAGAATTCACCAGGATAAACCGAAGAATACATTGTGTTTTATCCTTCTGCAATATTAGTCATATGGCCATGATTTATGTTTAGTATTGTCCTCTGTTGAACTAATGCCTTGTCTTCAACTACTTAGAAATAGCTACACACAAGTGATTTGACTTGATCGATTGGC
Source organism: Rattus rattus (assembly GCF_011064425.1). Classification (NCBI taxonomy): domain Eukaryota; kingdom Metazoa; phylum Chordata; class Mammalia; order Rodentia; family Muridae; genus Rattus; species Rattus rattus. Next base: position 77,790,615 of record NC_046163.1, read on the forward strand.
TACACAGATATTTCTGTAACCTGCAAGATTGTTTTAGCCATCTGACTTTGTCTTTCTCCTCATTGATGGAAGACCATTTGAAGTAACAGGAGTCCTCCCTTCCTGTTGCATATGCATCTGTGTAATAATCTGTGTAGACACTTTGTAGACAAGAAAACAAACTTGAGTGCCATTTCTGGGGTACTGTTCACCTTTTGTTGGGGTGGGGTCCTCTACATTTCATGAAACTCTAGTTGGTCAGTGAACCCTGGGGATCTGCTTTTTCCCATTTTCCTAGCACTAGGATTACAGTCTCATGCCACCTTTATAACTTTCTGTTTTTTTTTGTTTGGGAGATGCTTTTTGTTTGTTTGTTTTGTTATGTTTTCTTATGAGAGTTCTGAAGATGTGACTCAGGTCATGTGATTGCAAATAAATGTAATCACTTAACTATATCTTCAGAGATGACCCCTTATGTTTATTTAAAAATGATTATTTGAAGTACTACATGAAGAAAGTAGGACTTCAGCCAATGGCCAAATAATCATGCTTCTCCCCTTGTGTCAACAACAACAACAACAACAACAACAACAACAACAACAACAACGACAACAACAACAACAAAAGGAAACTTATACCCACAAAGGACAGGTTATTAAAAAAAAAAATCATCCCTTAGAGAGCGCATGCTCAGGAAGTTCTCAGGGCAATATGCTTTGTATTATGTATATAATAATCCACATTATAGCTGCTACACATACATCAATGGGACATTTACTTTCTAATTATTTATTATATGGAGGTGTATTAGCACAGGATTGTGTATTTGGGGAAGAAGAGCTAAGTATTTTTATGTCTACTTTAAGTTGTTAGTTTTACTGCATTCTAGGATGTGGAAGATTATTCTGTAGTCAAATAAAGCTATAAAGACTAAATTGAATTATCCCCATAGAACAGCTGTTAAATCTTCAGGGAGTAGGCAGGTCCCATAATAAAGGGATGATGGATTGCAAGGGGGATGCTGCCTGAAAGAAGCTTAAAAGAAAGGTTTGTGCTCTGTGAAGCAGTGGGGGGCCTAGATTTCCTTGAGCTTTGAGTCACAATTTGTAATTTATGGGCACAAACTAACCCTCTGTGCCTTTAATTCTGTAAATCTTGTGATGTACCCTGAACTTCTGAAGGCTAAACAATTGCAATAGAACTGGAAAATAAACAATAAACAGAAAACAGAAACATACTCTTTTTCCTAGAATTCTTAACAGCGCCACCAGGACTTATGTTACTTGGAAGTAAGTTGCCTTTGAGTCAGATGTTGTGTCTTTAGGGGAAACTTTAAGCTTGATTACAGGAATGAAAGTATTTGGGCTTTTGTATATAATTTTGTGAACCATTACATCTCAGATGGAATGCCAAAGAAATAGACCACACGCCATGGGAAAGAGCCCTCACCGCCTGGTCTTGGGGGCACTCCTGAGGCTGCAGAGCAGAAGAGACCACCAACACTGCCCACCACTGCCCACATCCCTGGCCCAAGAGGAAATTGTATACAGCCTCTGGGTTCCCCTAGAGGAGGGCCCAGGAGCAGCAGGTCCCCTGTGTCTGAGACACCACCAGAACCTGAAGGGAAGGACCGGATAAACAGTTCTCTGCACCCAAATACTGTGGGAGGGAAAGCTAAACCTTCAGAGAGGCAGACACGCCTGGGAAACCAGAAGAGACTGCACTCTGCACACATTACTTATTCCAGAGGAAAACACCAAACGCCATCTGGAACCCTGGTGCACGGAAGCTCCCAGAGAGGGCAGCGCAGAACTTCCTGGTGGATGCCGCCACGGAGAGCTCATAAGCAACACCCCAAGAGCAAACTTGAGTCTCGGGACCACAGGTAAGACCAACTTTACTGCTGCAAGTGACCTGCCTGGTGAACTCAATACACAGGCCCACAGGAACAGCTGAAGACCTGTAGATAGGAAAAACTACACGCCCGAAAGGAGAACACTCTGTCCCCATAACTGGCTGAAAGAAAACAGGAAAACAGGTCTACAGCACTCCTGAAACACAGGCTTATAAGACAGTCTAGCCACTCTCAGAAATAGCAGAACAAAGTAACACTAGAGATAATCTGATGGTGAGAGGCAAGCACAGGAACCCAAGCAACAGAAACCAAGATTACATGGCATCATCAGAACCCAATTCTCCCACCAAAGCAAACACGAAATATGCAAACACACCAGAAAAGCAAGATCTAGTTTCAAAATCATATTTGATCATGATGCTGGAGGACTTCAAGAAAGACGTGAAGAACTCCCTTAGAGAACAAGTAGAAGCCCATAGAGAGGAGTCACAAAAATCCCTGAAAGAATTCCAGGAAAACACAATCAAACAGTTGAAGGAATTAAAAATGGAAATAGAAGCAATCAAGAAAGAACATATGGAAACAACCCTGGATATAGAAAACCAAAAGAAGAGACAAGGAGCTGTAGATACGAGCTTCACCAACAGAATACAAGAGATGGAAGAGAGAATCTCAGGAGGAGAAGATTCCATAGAAATCATTGACTCAACTGTCAAAGATAATGTAAAGCGGAAATAGCTACTGGTCCAAAACTTACAGGAAATCCAGGACTCAATGAGAAGATCAAACCTATGGATAATAGGTATAGAAGAGAGTGAAGACTCCCAGCTCAAAGGTCCAGTAAATATCTTCAACAAAATCATAGAAGAAAACTTCCCTAACCTAAAGAAAAAGATACGCATAAGCATAAAAGAAGCCTACAGAACTCCAAATAGATTGGACCAGAAAAGAAACTCCTCCTGTCACATAATAGTCAAAACACCAAACGCACAAAATAAAGAATATTAAAAGCAGTAAGCGAAAAAGGTCAAGTAACATATAAAGACAGACCTATCAGAATCACACCAGACTTTTCGCCAGAAACTATGAAAGCCAGAAGATCCTGGAGAGATGTCATACAGACCCTAAGAGAAGACAAATGCCAGCTCAGGTTACTGTATCCTGCAAAACTCTCAATTAACATAGATGGAGAATCCAAGATATTCCGTGACAAAACCAAATTTACACAATATCTTTCTACAAATCCAGCACTACAAAGGATAATAAATGGTAAAGCCCAACATAAGGAGGCAAGCTATACCCTAGAAGAAACAAGACACTAATCGTCTTGGCAACAAAACAAAGAGAAGAAAAGCACACAAACATAACCTCACATCCAAATATGAATATAACAGGAATCAATAATCACTATTCCTTAATATCTCTGAACATCAATGGGCTCAACCCCCCAAGAAAACGACATAGATTAACAAACTGGATACGCAACGAGGACCCTGCATTCTGCTGCCTACAGGAAACACACCTCTGAGACAAAGACAGACACTACCTCAGAGTGAAAGGCTGGAAAACAACTTTCCAAGCAAATGGTCAGAAGAAGCAAGCTGGAGTAGCCATTCTAATATCAAATAAAATCAATTTTCCACTAAAAGTCATCAAAAAAGATAAGGAAGGACACTTCATATTCATCAAAGGAAAAATCCACCAAGATGAACTCTCAATCCTAAATATCTATGCCCCAAATACAAGGGCACCTACATAAAAAAGAAACCTTACTAAAGCTCAAAAGCACACATTGCACCTCACACAATAATAGTAGGAGATTTCAACACCCCACCTCATCAATGGACAGATCATGGAAACAGAAATTAAACAGAGACATAGACAGACTAAGAGAAGTCATGAGCCAAATGGACTTAACAGATATTTATAGAACATTCTATCCTAAAGCAAAAGGATATAACTTCTTCTGAGCTCCTCATGGTACTTTCTCCAAAATTGACCATATAATTGGTCAAAAAACGGGCCTCAACAGGTACAGAAAGATAGAAATAATCCCATGCGTGCTATCAGACCACCAGGGACTAAGGCTGGTCTTCAATACAATAAGGGAAGAATGCCCACATATAGGTGGAAATTGAACAATGCTCTACTCAATGATAACCTGGTCAAGGAAGAAATAAAGAAAGAAATTAAAGACTTTTTAGAATTTAATGAAAATGAAGGTACAACATACCCAAACTTATGGGACACAATGAAAGCTATGCTAAGAGGAAATCTCATAGCGCTGAGTGCCTGCAGAAAGAAACAGGAAAGAGCATATGTCACCAGCTTGACAACACACCTAAAAGCTCTAGAACAAAGAGAAGCAAATACACCCAGGAGTAGTAGAAGGCAGGAAATAATCAAACTCAGAGCTCAAATCAGCCAAGTAGAAACAAAAAGGACCATAGAAAGAATCAACAGAACCAAAAGTTGGTTCTTTGAGAAAATCAACAAGATAGATAAACCCTTAGCCAGACTAAGGGGAGGACACAGAGAGTGTGTCCAAATTAACAAAACCAGAAATGAAAAAGGAGACTTAACTACAGAGTCAGAGGAAATTCAAAAAATCAACAGATCTTACTATAAAAGCCTATATTCAACAAAACTTGAAAATCTGCAGGAAATGGACAATTTCCTAGACAGATACCAGGTACCGAAGTTAAATCAGGAACAGATAATCCAGTTAAACAACCCCATAACTCCTAAGGAAATAGAAGCAGTCATTAAAGGTCTCCCAACCAAAAAGAGCCCAGGTCCAGACAGGTTTAGTGCCGAATTCTATCAGACCTTCATAGAAGACCTCATACCAATACTATCCAAACTATTCCACAAAATCGAAACGGAGCACTACCGAATTCCTTCTATGAAGCCACAATTACTCTTATACCTAAACCACACAAAGACCCAACAAAGAAAGAGAACTTCAGACCTATTTCCTTATGAATATCGACGCAAAAATACTCAATAAAATTCTGGCAAACCGAATCCAAGAGCACATCAAAACAATCATCCACCATGATCAAGTAGGCTTCATCTAAAGCATGCAGGGATGGTTTAATATATGGAAAACCATCAACGTGATCCATTATATAAACAAACTGAAAGAACAAAACCACATGATCATTTCATTAGATGCTGAGAAAGCATTTGACAAAATTCAACACCTCTTCATGATAAAAGACCTGGAAAGAATAGGAATTCAAGGCCCATACCTAACCATAGTAAAACCCATATACAGAAAACCAGTTGCTAACATTAAACTAAATGGAGAGAAACTTGAAGCAATCCTACTAAAATCAGGGACTAGACAAGGCTGCCCACTCTCTCCCTACTTATTCAATATAGTTCTTAAAGTTCTAGCCAGAGCAATCAGACAACAAAAGGGGGTCAAGGCGATACAGATCGGAAAAGAAGAAGTCAAAATATCACTATTTGCAGAAGATATGATAGTATATTTAAATGATCCCAAAAGTTCCACCAGAGAACTACTAAAGATGATAAACAACTTCAGCAAAGTGGCTGGGTATAAAATTAACGCAAATAAATCAGTAGCCTTCCTCTACACAAAAGAGAAACAAGCTGAGAAAGAAATTAGGGAAACGACACCCTTCATTATAGGCCCAAATAATATAAAGTACCTTGGTGTGACTTTAATCTAGCAAGTAAAAGATTTGTACAATAATTACTTCAAGACTCTGAAGAAAGAAATGGAAGAAGTCCTCAGAAGATGGAAAGATCTCCCATGCTCATGGATTGGCAGGATAAATATAGTAAAAATGGCCATTCTACCAAAAGCGATCTACAGATTCAATTCTATCCCCATCAAAATACCAATCCAATTCTTCAAAGAGTTAGACAGAACAATTTGCAAATTCATCTGGAATAACAAAAAACCCAGGATAGCTAAAACTATTCTCAACAATAAAAGAATTTCAGGGGGAATCACTATGCCTGAACTCAAGCAATATTACAGAGCAATAGTGATAAAAACTGCATGGTATTGGTACAGAGACAGACAGATAGACCAATGGAATAGAATTGAAGACACAGAAATGAACCCACACACCTATGGGCACTTGATTTTTGACAAAGGACCCAAAACCATCAAATGGAAAAAAGATAGCATTTTTAGCAAATGGTGCTGGTTCAACTGGAGGTCAGCATGTAGAAGAATGCAGATCGATCTATTCTTTGTACAGGTAATCACCCTGTACAAAGCTTAAGTCCAAGTGGATAAAAGACCGCCACATCAAACCACATACACTCAAACTAATAGAAGAAAAACTAGGGAAGCACCTCGAACACATGGGCACTGGAAAAAAATTCCTGAACAAAACACCAATGGCTTATGCTCTAAGATCAAGAATCGACAAATGGGATCTCATAAAACTGCAAAGCTTCTGTTAGGCAAAGGACACTGTTGTTAGGACAAAATGGCAACCAACAGATTGGGAAAAGATCTTTCCCAATCCTACAACAGATAGAGGGCTTATATCAAAAATATACAAAGAACTCAAGAAGTTAGACCGCAGGGAGACAAATAACCCTATTAAAAAATGGGGTTCAGAGCTAAACAAAGAATTCACAGCTGAGGAATGCCAAATGGCTGAGAAACACCTAAAGAAATGTTCAACATCTTTAGTCATAAGGGAAATGCAAATCAAAACAACCCTGAGATTTCACCTCACACCAGTGAGAATGGCTAAGATCAAATACTCAAGTGACAGCAAATGCTGGCGAGGATGCGGAGAAAGAGGGACACTCCTCCATTGTTGGTGGGGTTGCAGACTGGTACAACCATTCTGGAAATCAGTCTGGAGGTTTCTCAGAAAATTGGACATTGAACTACCTGAGGATCCAGCTATACCTCTCTTGAGCATATACCCAAAAGATGCCCCAACATATAAAAAAGACACGTGCTCCACTATGTTCATAGCAGCCTTATTTATAATAGCCAGAAGCTGGAACGGACCCAGATGCCCTTCAGCAGAGGAATGGATACAGAAAATGTGGTACATCTACACAATGGAATATTACTCAGCTATCAAAAACAATGCCTTTATGAAATTCTTAGGCAAATGGTTGGAACTGGAAAATATCATCCTGAGTGAGGTAACCCAATCACAGAAAAACACACATGGTATGCACTCATTGATAAGTGTCTATTAGCCCAAAGGCTTGAATTACACTAGATGCCTAGAACAAATGAAACTCAAGACAGATGATCAAAATGTGAGTGCTTCACTCCTTCTTTAAAAGGGGAACAAGAATACCCTTGCTAGGGAATAGGGAGGCAAAGATTAAAACAGACACAGAAGGAACACCCATTCATGAGCCTGCCCTTCATGTGGCCCATACATATACAGCCACCCAATTAGACAAGATTGATGAAGCAAAGAAGTGCAGGCCGACAGGACCTGGATGTAGATCTCTCTTGAGGACACAGCCAGAATACAGCAAATACAGAGGCGAATGCCAGCATCAAACCACTGAACTGAGAACGGGACCCCTGTTGAAGGAATCAGAGAAAGAACTTGAAGAGCTTGAAGGGGCTTGAGACCCCTTATGAACAACAATGCCAAGCAACCAGAGCTTCCAGGGACTAAGCTACTACCTAAGGACTATACATGGACTGACCCTGGACTCTGACCTCATAGGTAGCAATGAATATTCTAGTAAGATCACCAGTGGAAGGGGAAGCCCTGGGTCCTGCTAAGACTGAACCCCCAGTGAACGGGATTGTTGGGGGGAGGGCGGCAGTGGTGGGAGGATGGGGAGGGGAAAACCCATAAAGAAGGGGAGGGGGAGGGATTAGGGGGATGTTGCCCGGAAACCGGGAAAGGGAATAACACTCAAAATGTAAGTAAGAAACACTCAAGTTAATAAAAAAAAAAAAAAAAAAAAAAAGGGAAAAAAAAAAGATCCAGTGATCATTCAAAAAAAAGAAAAAAGAAAAAGAAATAGACCACACATCCATATAGGTGCACACATTTTGTCTGTGTCTATGAATTCTCTTTTATAATGGAGATATAAGCAATTTGGAAGAAAAGTAATGTATGTTTCTTTTTATCATAAAGGCAAAAGCTAAGATTTTTCAATCCTGCACAGTAAAATTGTGTTCTTACGTTGAATCTTTCTTCCCATATGCATTAGCCCTAAACAAATGGTAGTCAGTACCTCATAATAACTATACTACCAAGTAAGTCCTGAGGACTGAAATGGACTAGAAAGGTTTCAGGCAATGGTAAATACTGTCGTTAGCATAAAGATTGTCATCCCTTTGTTAACCTTTTCACTAAGTATTCCTTCATCAAGGGGATAATATAGAGGTTGCTGATACCAAGAAACCTACATTGTCTTTCCTCATTCTATAGAATTTTACTTTCAGTGATTTTGTTTATTTAGCAACTAAATTGAACTGACATCATTAAAGATGAAAAGGCCACCTCTGCCTACTGCAGAAATCAAGCCCCACCCCCACTCCTGCAATATGTCCATTAAAACTAGAATTGACTGGAGCCTGCTATGACAGTTAGCAGGCCTTGATGGAAAAAATAAATTCACCTTCTGCCAGAATCAAGGAAACTATAACCTCAGTGCTTTCCTGTCTTAACCTCAGGCAAACACCTAGGCCACTATGTTGGACTAGATTTAGTCTGAAGCAACACAAGCACATCACATCACAACACACACACACACACACACACACACACACACACACACACACACACACACACACACAGCTGTAAAAGACTGTGAGAGTGTGAAACCTTTTTCAAGAAAGACTTTTTCTTCCATAACCCCATCTACGCAGATGTTTGTGCACCTCAGGATTGAGAAAGAAGGCTCTCCCTTCAAATCCCCCCCCACACACTCACACGTAACACACTATGTCTTACAAGTCTTTGTTTCTAATAATCTCTCTCCTCAGGCATGATCAGGACTGTCCACAGAAGGAAGCCTCTTTACTTAATAATGCTTATTCACTCATTCTAAATGGATGTATCTCTGTATGCTTTTTATAATCTGTTGTTCTTTCTTCTCAGTTTCTAATAGAAGATATTATCTAGAATGATATGTATACAACATCCCTCTCAGTGGATATAGTCTTAGAGAGCATAGAAATTCTACATAAGGCATAGCTAGGCTCTCCTTGTCTCAAATCCAATATGAGCAGATGTCAGAGTGGAAAAACAGTTAACAGCTCACATCTTGTTCCACAGCCATGAGATAGAGTGAGTGCACTACAATGGCATGAGTCTTTTGAAATATTAAATTTGGCCCACAGTGACACCAATCCTCCAACAATGCCATACATTCTAAGTCTTCCCAAAAATTTTTGCAAACAGACAGTCATGAATTCAAATATATGTGCTCACAAGGAGACCATTCTCATGGAAATCACCAGAATTACCCCTATGTTAGCAGTTAATAATTAGCAATATGCAATAAAATTCGTAAGCCAATGGTTACCCAAGTAGCATGAGTAATCTAAATTCTCATCTACTGATTGGTAAATGTTATTACTCAGCATGCCAGAGCAAGTCAAAGACAATGATTTTTTAACATCATCATAAATCCTTCCAGATTTATTTCAGCTGGCAAAGGAGACAGCCTAACGCAAAAAATAAAAAAATAAAAAATAAAATATTTTTAAGATGAGTTCCTATCAAAAGTAAATGGTACAGAATAACTAGAACCATTTCCACTCAGTCCATCTGCATACAAACATTCAAAATCTCATTAGTATAACTTTCAAGGGAAGACCTATAAGGAAAGAGTGTAATTGTATAACATTAAGTTAATAAAAGCATTGCACTAAAACAAAATAAAAAAAAAAATCTAAGTGGGCCAGTATGACAAATGTGGTCAGTCCTGTCTAATGGTCAATGGCAATAAAGAGAATGTATAACTTTCTCTTGAGTCACTGGCTCCATGGCCTAGCATGCTATAATCTTGTAAAACTGGTTCTTCCTATGCCGCTTAAATAAAAAGAAAGTCAAATTTCTATACCCATGACAGGGAAAAGCAGACCAGCTAAAACTATGGGCAGAGTTGAAACCTAGATGGGGAGCATTATATGCCTTTTTCTGAGTCTTATGACATTTTCCCTGTCTTCTAGTCTTCCTTGTGCCTAATATTACCTCTGTTGGCTTTCTTACAAATTAATATACCATGAATAAAACAATAAATAACTCCTTTTTTCTTTGATATTTCAAAGTATTTTGGAAGGTTAATCCAAAGACAGAACCAGCTGATAAGATTCTAATTAAAAAGAAAGAGAATAATAATTAGTACAATTAAATGAACACAAATGAAGGGTAGACTAATTTAAAAAGGGGTAACCTTTCTGTATTTCAACTAAATTAATAAAATGATAAAGACATTAAGCTATGTAAATTTATATATACACTACAACTCTTCAAAACACATAGGAAAAACTATACAGAGATACACGGACACAGCAAATGAAATTTGAAAATTCACTCAACACACATATTATTTTATAAAGTAAACCAAAGAATTAAAACAATGGAACAAATAGAAAGCAAGAACTATAGATAGATGTTTACACTCTTACATACGAGTAATTGCATTGAATGTAAATGGCTCAAGTATACCAAGTAAAGGTTTGGATTAAAATTTATTAAAAAATTATGTGTTGTCCACCAAAAAATGATAAAGACAACTTAAAAGAAAAAGAATGGGAATAAACCCTTTATAATTCTAATTTAAGCTCAGTTTTTGCAAAACAGAGGAAGCAGAGCTCTGAATTTAAGTCCAGCCTGATCTGCAGAGTACATTTTAGGACAGCAAAACCTTTAGATGGAACTCCTGTCTCAACACAGAAAAAGAAAAGAAACGAAAGAAGAGAAAAGAAATAATGAAATAAAACAAAAGGAGATCTCATATATCAATATTCATGTCAGGTAAAGTAGACTTTAAAGCAAGATTATTGCCAGAGAAAGAGAAAGCCATTACATGGCAAACAAACCCTTAGAGTCTGAACAAATATTAATTATCAGAACTCAACATGTGATTACACCACTCTGAGAACTGGAAAAGATACACAAATGCTTAATTACATCTGGAATCATACATACTATTATTGAGTTCCTATACATATTCAATATGTACACACCCACACACACACACACACACACACACACACACACACACACCACACACAGCACACACACAAGCCTAGAGCATCTGTTTGGTGACTGTATCTTTTACATATGTCAGGGAAGCTGCGCCCATCAATTTCCACAATAGAGCTGCCTAAGCAAAATCTGCACAGTGAAAATACCAGTTGGCACGCCATGTGGTTGGGGAAATCTGAAAAGATGAAGTGTTACAGGAAATTAATGGCTGCTGAAAGAGAGACCATATCTTCTCTAGGGAAAAGCCCGTTCATAGGTTGTTCAATTTCACACAATCAGCCCTAAAATGATATGCATATGAACAGCAAGAAATGGACTCAGTCGGTAGTGTGTGTGTGTGTGTGTGTGTGTGTGTGTGTGTGTGTGTGTGTGTGTGTTTAATGATAACTAAAGAAATGGGGTCATAAAATTGAAAAGGAGTGTACATGCATGGAGATGCCCCAACAATTAGAGTGAAAAAGGAATATTGAAGGATAATATTTTTAAGACTCTTCATCTGATTCAAGGTGTGTTATGAAAAATAGATATTAGTAAACTAGAGAAAGTCCTTTAATCCACTGTGAGTATAAGTGATTGACAAGGATCTGCTAAGACACTAACAGTGCAGTAGCATTTGTAATGCTCTGCTTAATATAATCAATCAGTAGACGTGTAATGTTCTAGCCACAAAATTCACCAGGACCTGTGCTTTCATTGTACTTCTAGTCTACATAGATCTCAAATCCTCCCCAAAGCCTATAAAGCCCCATTCTCTGAATGTCTGTACTTGATTTTACCAGTGGAAAAAAAGCAGTTGCTTCTTCTTAACTGTTTCTTTACTTGAAAAACTCAGCTAATAGGACAGTGAGAATTTTTTTTTTCATTTTTAACTTTTAAGGAAAGGCTTTCATAACAAAGCCTTGTCTCAGAGGTGCTATATAATGGAACATGACTTAAAGTCATGATCTGCCTGCCTTCACCTCTCACATGGTGAGATAACAGGTATGTAGCACCATGCTAATTGAAGGTTGAATAAAATACATTGCTTAGGCCCACATGTGTGAACAATTAGCATTCAGGAGGTGTCCCTGTTCTGGAAGGTTGTGGAATAGTAAGGAAGCAGGACTTTACTTTAGGTTGGTCATTGGCAGCTGACCTGGAATTTACATAGCCCAGGCACAAGTTCTGTTCATCCTGTTTTTTAAGTGATAATGGGATGTAACCAGCCGGCCTCCTATTTCTATTGCCAGGGTTTCTTCTCTGCCAGAATAAAATGAATTCCCTCATACTGTGAACCAGAATGTGGCCTACCTATTTTTAATTGCTTTTTGTCAGACTAGTTAGAAAATTAACTAACACACCTGTATTTATTTTGTGGCTGGATAGAATCCAGAGTTTCAGGAATGCTTGGCAGGCACTCTTCCAACTGAACTATGTACCCAGCTTTGGCTGGTGAAAACTCTAAATAAACCCAATGTGAACTGTTACAGGAGTGGGGTACCAGAAGCAATACTTACCCAAAGTCCACAAACCACTGGTTAACAGAGACAGTGACTTACCACTGAGTAGATCTGATGCTTGCGTCTTTTGGCCAAGTCAATTATGTTCACTCCATTGTAGTAAAGGTTTTCCATACAGCCATGGAAGTTTTTCTTTACAAAGGTCCCAGGTTTGCTTGGTACTGGGATTCCTCCAAAACTGAGCTTTATGGTAGAAGAAATAAAAGTCAACTCTTGGTTACAAGCAGAAATTTAAGACAAGTAACTTCATTTCTCTAGACTTAGTTGCATGAGTGAACCAAGTGGCTTTAGTAATTATAGACGCCATTTGATTATTCATTCAAAGGATCCTGATTAGTCCATGTTAAAAGATCTGTAATTGCTTGTCTCTTAAGGACTCACTTTATAAAACATTTTCATATCTTTCTTAATACTTTTAATACTAAATAAAACAGTAATTTAAAGGGACAGGAAAGAAAAAAGAAGAAAAAAAAATCAACATCTTTATTGCTTACACAAAGCACAGCAGCAGTGAAAATATAGCAGAAAAATGATAAGGAATAAAGCAGATTCACTTCCCCACAGTAAAATCCAGTTCTAAACCCACAGTACCAAAAAGTTTATGTGCACAATGTTGTTTTCCCAACTGTCACCTATAAGGACAAAGGATTGAAATAACTCAAAATTCCCTACGGATTTGGGAAGCTGTTAAGAATCAGCATAATGAAACTGTTATCATACCATTATTAAAATGCAATTTTGATTGTAACGTACAAGAATTATAACTGGTTGTGAAAGATATAGTCATTGATGAGAAAGTTGTGCGCATAAGGACCAGTAGATGCTAGTGGGTAAAAGCATTAGACTTACAGCCTCAGCAATCCAGGCTTAATTCCTAGAACCCTTGTTAAAACAAACAAATAAAGAAATAAACAAAAACAGCAATTAAAAAAAAAATAAAGGCAAAATCTACACTTGTGGTCCCAGCACTACTTCAAATAGATGGTAAGCCAAGCCAGGAGAAGCATCCAGCAATGAAGCTGCCAGCTAGTCCATAGTTACAATGCAGCAGCTAAGTCAGAAGAGATCCTGTCTAAAGGTAAAAAGGAAACAACTACTGAAAGTTGTCCTCTGACTTCTACAGGCAAATCAGAACGATCAAAGGTGTGTCCATGCGTATTTCAAATACACACACACACACACACACACACACACACACACACACACACACACACACACAAACATCTTATACAAAATCTCTCTCTGTCTCTCTCTGTTTCCCTCTCTCTTTCCTCTCTCTCTCTCTCTCTCTCTCTCTCTCTCTCACACACACACACACACACACACACACACACACACACACACACACACACCTACAAAGATTAGAAACAGTTACATTTCTATGGTAGATGTTTGGGATGATTACAGAATATTAGTTTTCTTTCCTATGTATATTTTCAGTACAGTAACAGAAATAATTATGATAGCCATAGTAAAGAACAAACTATCTGTTGGGAATACTGCCTCTGCTATGCATGACAAGAAAATAGTAACTATCCTCTCATTTTCCTCACCCTCACTAACCAACAACCAGGTTTTCTCTATTGCTTTAAGCTACATTACCTAGGACTCTCTGACTTCTTGTACTAGATCTTCGTGTATGACTTTTAGATAATTTCTTTGTATTTGAGGAGTATAAGCACGGTATGGGCACAAAAACATTTTATTTGTTAAGTTAATTTTCTATATTTTTATTTTATTTTATTTTTCTGGTCAAAATTTCCTAAAACCTGTCTAAAACATTTTAAAGAATTTTAAACAACAATAATATAGAAATAAAGAATGCAAACAACAATATAAACTTTCTATTTTCCTATTATACAGTTATCGTGACTTTCTCATTAAGAAAATATTTTCCACTCATTCTGTATTTTGGTTATTTTATTGATATTAACATATATTAAATAACAGTTAATTATACTTATAGTCATTCTTTTCCAAAACTGAACTTTATATCAAGTAAAAAGTGTAAGTTTATTGTTAGTAAGAAGCTGGAAAGAACCCAGATGTCCTTCAACAGATGAATGTATACAGAAAATGTGGTACTTGTACACAATGGAGTACTACTCAGCTATGACATTCTTAGGCAAATGGATGGAACTTCAAAATATCCTGTGTGAGGTAACCCAGTCACAAAAGAAAACACTTGGTATGTTCTCAGTGATGAGTGGATATTAGCCCAAATGATTGTTACACCAAAGATACAATTCACAGAAAACATGAAGCTCAAGAAGAAGAAAGATCAAAGTGTGGATGCTTCAGTCCTTCTTAAGGGGAAACAAAACACTCAAGGGAGAAAATATGGAGACAAAGTGCAGAGACTGAAGAGACTGAAGGGCAGGCCATCCAGAGACTGCCACACCTTAGGATCCATACCATATACAGACACCAAATGCAGACAATATTGTGGATGTCAAGAAGTGCTTGCTGACAGGAGTCTGATACAGCTGTCTCCTGAAAGGCTATGCCAGAGCCTAACAAATACAGAGGCAGATGTTTGCTCCAAACCTTAGACTGAGAATGGAGTCCTCAATGGAGGAATTATAGAAAGGACTGAAGGAGCTTAAGGGGTTAGCAAGCCCATAGGAAGAACAACAATACCAAGCAACAGGACATGCCAGAGCTTCTGGAGACTAAACCACCAAACAAAGAATACACATGGAGCGACCCATGGCTCTAGCTGCATATGTTGCAGAATATGGGTCATGTCATTGGGCATCAATGAAAGGAAACCCCTTGGTCCTGTGAAAGCTGTATAACACAGTGTAGGGAAATGGCAGGTTTGGGAGGTGGGAGGGAGTGGGTGGGTGGATCAAGCTGCATCCTCATGGAGGCAGGGGTTGAGGGATCGAATGGGGGGATTCTGGAGGGAAATCCTAGAAAGGGGCTAACATTTGAAATATAAAGCAAAGATCCAACAAAAGCAAAACAAAAAAAAAGTTGAATTCTAGCATATAGTCTTAAGTTCACAAAATCACTGTGAGCTTTTACAATAACTCCTTATTTTATTTGCATTGAGATGGACATACACATATTTTAAGTAGAAAATCAATTTAAGTTTTAATTTCTTTGTTCAAATCAAGATTTATATGATAGGAACTAAGGAAGTTTTATAACAGTTTGTAGTTCTTAATGCAATCCCCATCAAAATGCCAATCCAATTCTTCAAAGGGTTAGACAGAACAATTTGTAAATTCATCTGAAATAACAAACAACCCAGGATAGCTAAAACTATTCTCAACAATAAAGGGACTTCAGGGGGAATCACTATCCCTGAACTCAAGCAGTATTACAGAGCAATAGTAATAAAAACTGCATGGTATTGGTACAGAGACAGACAGATAGACCAATGGAACAGAATTGAAGACCCAGAAACGAACCCACACACCTAAGGTAACTAGAATTTTGACAAAGGAGCCAAAACCATCAAATGGAAAAAAGATAGCATTTTCAGCAAATGGTGCTGGTTCAACTGGAGGTCAACATGTAGAAGAATGCAGATCAATCCATGCTTATTACCCTGTACAAAGATTAAGTCCCAGTGGATCAAGGACCTCCACATCAAACCAGATACACTCAAACTAATAGAAGAAAAAGTGGGGAAGCCTCTCGAACACATGGGCACTGAAGAAAATTTCCTGAACAAAACACCAATGGCTTATGCTCTAAGATCAAGAATCGACAAATGGGATCTCATAAAACTGCAAAGATTCTGTAAGGCAAAGGATACTGTGGTTAGAACAAAATGGCAACCAACAGATTGGGAAAAGATCTTTCCCAATCCTACAACAGAGAGAGGGCTTATATCCAAAATATACAAAGAACTCAAGAAGTTAGACTGCAGGGAGTCAAGTAACTCTATTAAATATGGGGTTCAGAGCTAAACAAAGAATTCACAGCGGAGGAATGCTGAATGGCTGAGAAACACCTAAAGAAGTGTTCAACATCTTTAGTCATATGAGAAATGCAAATCAAAACAACCCTGAGATTTCACCTCACACCAGTGAGAATGGCTAAGATCAAAAACTCAGGTGATAGCAAATGCTGGCGAGGATGTGGAGAAAGAGGAACATTCCTCCATTGTTGGTGGGATTGCAGACTGGTACAACCATTGTGGAAATCATTCTGGAGATTCCTCAGAAAATTGGACATTGAACTGCCTGAGGATCCAGCTATACCTCTCTTGGGCATATACCCAAAAGATGCCCCAACATATAAAAAAGACACATTCTCCCCTATGTTCATAGCAGCCTTATTTATAATAGCCAGAAGCTGGAAAGAACCCAGATGCCCTTCAACAGAGGAATGGATACAGAAAATATTGTACATCTACACAATGGAATATTACTCAGCTATCAAAAACAACGACTTTATGAAATTCATAGACAAATGGTTGGAACTGGAAAATATCATCCTGAGTGAGGTAACCCAATCACAGAAAAACACACATGGTATGCACTCATTGATAAGTGGCTATTAGCCCAAATGCTTTAATTATCCTAGATGCATAGAACACATGAAACTCAAGACGGATGATCAAAATGTGAGTGCTTCACTCCTTCTTTAAAAGGGGAACAAGAATACCCTTGGCAGGGAATAGGGAGACAAAGATTAAAAGAAAGGCAGAAGGAACACCCATTCAGAGCCTGCTCCATATGTGGCCCGTACATATACAGCCACCCAATTAGACAAGATGGATGAAGCAAAGAATTGCAGGCTGACAGGAGCTGGATGTAGATCTCTCTTGAGAGACACAGCCAGAATACAGCAAATACAGAGGCGATTGCCAGCAGCAAACCACTGAACTAAGAACGGGACGCCTGTTGAAAGAATTAGAGAAAGAACTGTAAGAGCTTGAAGGGGCTCGAGACCCCATATGAACAACAATGCCAACCAACCAGAGCTTCTAGGGACTAAGCCACTACCCAAAGACCATACATGGACTACCCTGGGTTCCAACCTCATAGGTAGCAAGAATAGCCTAGTAAGATCACCAGTGGAAGGGGAAGCTCTTGGTCCTGCTAAGACTGAACCCCCAGTTGTTGGGGGAGGGCCGAAGGGGGAGGATGGGGAGGGGAACACCATGCAGAAGGGAGAGGGAGGGACTAGGGGATGGTACCCTGAAACCGGGAAAGGTAATAACATCTTTAATGTAAATAAGAAATACTCAAGTTAATAAAAAAAAAAAAAAACAGTTTGTAGTTCTTGAAAAAGGTTAAAAATATTCATGAAAAATATTGATAACTTACATTTTTCACTCAATATATTATCTAAGTATTTTTAATGTGAACACTTTGTATTTTTATTGCTTATATTATTTATTTACATTTCAAATGTTATCCTCCTTCACAGTTTCCCTCTAACCTTTTGAATTTTTAAAAGGTTTCTTCTTTGTGATTTTTTTAAGTAGAATTAAATTGATAATGCAAGAAACTTCTACTTTTAGGATTTTGAACAGCTAGTAGTAAATTTGCTCTTTTAATTTTTGTGTTAGCTACATTCAATTTCAAAAAAAAAAAAACCTTTTCTTCTTTTCTTTTTCTTCAAACATAGACATTAGTGGCTGTAGAATAGTTCTAGAAAAGACTGAAGGAAAATTAAAAAAAAGTATTGTTTTTTCAATAATAAGGTTTGAATCAAAAGATTTAGGGTAGAAATAATGTAGAAAGAAAATATGGAGAACACTGAATATAACAAAACTGTAATCTCATATTGCATGGAGAGGGAACAACCTATAATGTTGTGTAGAAGATTTGAAAAGAGATTTGGTGGGGATAGGAACACAGTAGTGACGAATATGGGGGCTTTCTTGCTGATCCTCTCTGGGGCACCTAAAGTGATGGTTAATATTGACTGACCAGAATGAAGAGCCAGTGTAGGCCAAACATCTGGGCATTTCTTGGAGATGGTTTCAAAAGTGGTATAATTAAGGTAGAAACATTCAACAGATGGAGTCATGAACTGAATAAAAACAGAGAAAGTAAGTTGTATTTGACTCTCTCTGCTTCTGGACTGTGGATGCAATAGAACAAACTGCCTCAGTTTCTGCTGACATACCTTTTCTGACTTAATGGACTGTGTCCTGAAACTGTGAGCCAAAATAAATCACTTCTTTCCTTAAATTACTTTTTCTTTCACCAATATGTAAAGTAGATAAAAAAGCATTTATGCCAAGATGCTTATGTCCATTATGTTTCAAGACTGTTAAAATGGCTTGGGATTCTGAATGGCCCTAGATAAAAACATCTTGGTGGGGGATGTTGGGGGGGGCCACAATATGGAAGTCCTGAAAGCTGAAAAGATAAGACTTAGTAACTCTTCTATATCTGCCACAGGCACAAGGATGGGAAAAGAAGTTTAATATACTGTGCCTCTCAGAAAATGCACAAATGGCAGGTAACTGGACTGGGAAACCTGTGAGACATATCTCACAGATAGCACCACGTGATGGCAAAACTTCCATACAAAAGTAGCAGAAGTTGGCACGGAATTTTCTTTGATCCAATCAGCTGAAACTAGTAGGTGACATTTCTAGAACAAGTGAAAGATATGTCTATGGTGATGATACAAGACACCATAATCAGCCACTAGGCTGATTAACCATCCACAGTACAGAAATAAGGAACTCTTTAGGCTGTGTCTAGCTTTATATGTCAACTTGACATAGACTAGCATTATTACTGAGATTGTAAACTGAGGCACTGGTCAGATCACATTTGTCTGTGACTGTGTTTAGAGAAATTATCTGGATTGCTTACTTGTCTGGTAGCACCTATTGTTGGCATTTACATACCTAAGCATGTGGGTCTGGGCTGTTTAAGAAAGCAAGTTGTGTGTAGCCCTGAGAGAGCCAGGTTTCTGTTCAAGTTGAGGATGAGTTCCTGCCCTGACTCCCCTCAGTGCTGGGCTGTGACCTGGAAGTACATACCAAGGAAAACCTTCCTAATCCAAGTTGCTTTGATAGAGTATCTTATTACAGCATCAAATGAATGTCTGACAGCACAATTACGTTTGTCCCTCAAAAGCACAGGTTTATCATTATAGAAGAAACTTCATCCAACAAGAAAAGAAAATCAAAATCGAACTGAGGTATACTTGATCATGACTATCCATATTGCACTTTTAGCCTTTTTTCTATCGGCAGAGAAATTTTGTATTTTGTGAAAAACAAGAACAAAAACAAAAAAAACATCAACACATGCAAATACACACACATACACACAAACAAAACAAAACAACAAAACAAACAAACATAAAAACCAAAATCCCCATCACCAACAACAAAAAACTCCTAAGAATGGATGAGGTGCCTAAAATAGAGAAATAGCTTCGACTTTAGGTTTTCCAATGGAGATATTGAAACTGTAATTGAACTGTGAATTGGAGACTTTGTTTATTATCAGGTGGTCAGTCTGAAAAATTGTGTTTTACGGATTGACATTTTTTGCTTCATACATATTGATTTCTCTAAATATTTCCTAACACCATAAAATGCAACCACATAGAAGACAATGAATTCTTCACTAGTAATCACAATCTCAGTTCATTTGTAATTGATTTATAAGTGATTTATGAAATATTTGATAGGAAAAGTTACGAAGTTTTACTTTGCATTACCTCTCTGACCAAGTCGGTATTGTGTATGATTCACAGTAGATAAATCATGGAAGTTATTATTTTCAAAGATTTGCACTGATTGCTTATAAACTGTTCTGACTTGCTCCATTAATGTGACAGATGCTCAAGTTCCTGATTTCGATTTCTCCTTGACTCTGCCACCTGAAGTTCTCAGGAAAATGTCATACCTATGACAACCATTCTACAAGAAATCTACATTTAACTTCTACCATTGACTGAGTGACAATCTTACAGAACTGGTCTCCATTTAGTCTTCTCTATAGCTATCCAGTTTCCACTTCTGTATCTGACCTAACATCCTTTTAACAGCTAGTATCCATCTACCCAAAGTTTTAAGAATGTCATCAGAAAACATTCAAGACCTACAGCAGGGAATTCTCACTATCTTATACCTGATTGTCCCTTCAAATTTATTTGATATATGAATTTCTTTGCATTACCATGCTGGCACACAGTATGAGAGTCAGTGTGTATCTGTGTTCTTGGGTCAGAGTCACTCATATTTGGTACCATAATAAATTACCTCTTACTCATTTGAGGTGACTCTGTCCCTTGGGTAATCCATCTAGCTCTGCAACTTCCCTTGGATAAATTCCCTTAACATTCCCCCTACCGTCTTTCACCTGAAACATGCTATAGGGAAGCTTACTGCACGGCAGAGTAAGCCAGTTATTTTAGTGTGGCAGTGAATAGCTTTTCTCCTAAGCATAATATTTGTTTATATTTTTTATGATGTCAATGTACAGTAAATATGGAGTAAATTAGGAAGCATAATGACAGACTATGACCTTTATATGCTATCTTAATTTTTACATTTAAAAGTACTAATTATCTTATGCTATTTTCTATATACTTTAATGAGTTTACCTTTAAAATATTTTAATTAAATTTGCTTCAAAATCCTATCCTTTTTTTTTTTTATTAACTTGACTATTTCTTATTTACATTTCGAATGTTATTCCCTTTCCCGGTTTCTGGGCAAACATCCCCCTAATCCCTCACCCTCCCCTTCTTTATGGGTGTTCCCTTCCCCATCCTCCCCCAATTGCTGCCCTTTCCCCAACAATCACGTTCACTGGGGGTTCAGTCTTAGCAGGACCAAGGGAATCCCCTTCCACTGGTGATCTTACTAGGATATTCATTGCTACCTATGAGGTCAGAGTCTAGGGTCAGTCCATGTATAATATTTAGGTAGTGGCTTAGTACCTGGAATCTCTAGTTGTTTGCATTGTTGTTCAAAAGGGGCCTCGAGTCCCTTCAAGCTCTTTCAGTTCTTTCTCTGATTCCTTCAACAGGGGTCCCGTTCTCAGTTCAGTGGTTTGATGCTGGCATTCGCCTCTGTATTTGCTGTATTCTGGCTGTGTCTCTCGGGAGAGATCTACATCCGGCTCCTGTTGGCCTGCACGTCTTTGCTTCATCCATCTTGTCTAATTGGGTGGCTGTTTATGTATGGGCCACATGTAGGGCAGACTCTGAATGGGTGTTCCTTCTGTGTCTGTTTTAATCTTGGCCTCTCTATTCCCTGCCAAGGGTATTCTTGTTCCCCTTTAAAAGAAGGAGTGAAGCATTCACATTTTGATCATCCGTCTTGAGTTTCATATGTTCTATGCATCTAGGGTAATTAAAGCATTTGGGCTAATAGCCACTTATCAATGAGTGCATACCATGTGTGTTTTTCTGTGATTGGGTTACCTCACTCAGGATGATATTTTCCAGTTCCCTCCATTTGTCTATGAATTTCATAAAGGCATTGTTTTTGATAGCTGAGTAATATTCCATTGTGTAGATGTACCACATTTTCAGTATCCATTTCTCTGTTGATGGGCATCTAGGTTCTTTCCAGCTTCTGGCTATTATAAATAAGGCTGCTATGAACATAGGGGAGAATGTGTCTTTTTTATATGTTGGGGCATCTTTTGGGTATATGCCCAAGAGAGGTATAGCTGGATCCTCAGGCAGTTCAATGTCCAATTTTCTGAGGAATCTCCAGAATGATTTCCACAATGGTTGTACCAGTCTGCAATCCCACCAACAATGGAGGAATGTTCCTCTTTCTCCACATCCTCGCCAGCATTTGTTGTCACCTTAATTTTTTATCTTAATCATTCTCACTGGTGTGAGGTGAAATCTCAGGGTTGTTTTGATTTGCATTTCCCTTATGACTAAAGATGTTGAACATTTCTTTAGGTGTTTCTCAGCCATTCAGCATTCCTCCGCTGTGAATTCTTTGTTTAGCTCTGAACCCCATTTTTTAATAGGGTTATTTGTCTCCCTGCGGTCTAACTTCTTGAGTTCTTTGTATATTTTGGATATAAGGCCTCTATCTGTTGTAGGATTGGGAAAGATCTTTTCCCAATCTGTTGGTGACCCTTTTGTCCTAACCACAGTGTCCTTTGCCTTACAGAATCTTTGCAGTTTTATGAGATCCCATTTGTCGATTCTTGATCTTAGAGCATAAGCCATTGGTGTTTTGTTCAGGAAATTTTTTCCAGTGCCCATGTGTTCGAGATGCTGCCCTAGTTTTTCTTCTATTAGTTTGAGTGTATCTGGTTTGAAATGGAGGTCCTTGATCCACTTGGACTTAAGCTTTGTACAGGGTGATAAGAATAGATCGATCTGCATTCTTCTACATGCTGACCTCCAGTTGAACCAGCACCATTTGCTGAAAATGCTACCTTTTTTTCATTTGATGGTTTTGGCTCCTTTGTCAAAAATCAGGTGCCCTTAGGTGTGTGGGTTCATTTCTGGGTCTTCAATTCTGTTCCATTGGTCTATCTGTCTGTCTCTGTACCAATACCATGCAGTTTTTATCACTATTGCTCTGTAATATTGCTTGAGTTCAGGGATAGTGATTCCCCCTGAAGTTCTTTTATTGTTGAGAATAGTTTTAGCTATCCTGGGTTTTTTGTTATTCCAAATGAATTTGCATATTGTTCTGTCTAACTCTTTAAACAACTGGATTGGTATTTTGATAGGGATTGCATTGAATCTGTAGATCGCTTTTGGTAAAATGACCATTTTTACTATATTAATCCTCCCAATCCATGAGCATGGAAGATATTTCCATCTTCTGAGGTCTTCTTCAATTTCTTTCTTCAGAGTCTTGAAGTTCTTATTGTACAGATCTTTTACTTGCTTGGTTAAAGTCACACCGAGGTACTTTATATTGTTTGGGTCTATTATGAAGGGTGTTGTTTCCCTAATTTCTTTCTCAGCTTGTTTCTCTTTTGTATAGAGGAAGGCTACTGATTTATTTGAGTTAATTTTATACCCAGCCACTTTGCTGAAGTTGTTTATCAGCTTTAGTAGTTCTGTGGTGGAACTTTTGGGATCACTTAAATATACTATCATATCATCTGCAAAGAATGATATTTTGACTTCTTCTTTACCAATCTGAATCCCCTTGATTTCCTTTTGTTGTCTGATTGCTCTGGCTAGAACTTCAAGAACTATATTGAATAAGTAGGGAGAGAGTGGGCAGCCTTGTTTAGTTCCTGATTTTAGTAGGATTGCTTCAAGTTTCTCTCCATTTAGTTTAATGTTAACAACTGGTTTGTTGTATATGGCTTTTACTATGTTTAGGTACGGGCCTTGAGTTCCTATTCTTTCCAGGACTTTTATCATGAAGGTGTATTGAATTTTGTCAAATGCTTTCTCAGTATCTAATGAAATGATCATGTGGTTTTGTTCTTTCAGTTTGTTTATATAATGGATCATGTTGATGGTTTTCCGTATATTAAACCATCCCTGCATGCCTGGGATGAAGCTTACTTGATCATGGTGGATGATTGTTTTGATGTGCTCTTGGATTCGGTTTGCCAGAATTTTTTTGAGTATTTTTCGTCGATATTCATAAGGGAAATTGGTCTGTAGTCCTCTTTCTTTGTTGTGTCTTTGTGTGGTTTAGGTATAAGAGTAATTGTGGCTTCGTAGAAGGTATTCGGTAGTGATCCATCTGTTTCAATTTTGTGTTATAGTTTGGATTGTATTGGTATGAGGTCTTCTAGGAAGGTCTGATTGAATTCGGCACTAACCCCTTCTGGACCTGGGCTCTTTTTGGTTTGGAGACCTTTAATGACTGCTTCTATTTCCTTAGGAGTTATGGTGTTGTTTAAATGGTTTATCTGTTCCTGATTTAACTTCGGTACCTGGTATCTGTCTAGGAAATTGTCCATTTCCTGCAGATTTTCAAGTTTTGTTGAATATAGGCTTTTATAGTAAGATTTGTTGATTTTTCGAATTTCCTACGAATCTGTAGTTAAGTCTTCCTTTTCATTTCTGATTTTGTTAATTTGGACACACTCTCTGTGTCCTCTCGTTAGTCTGGCTAAGGGTTTATCTATCTTGTTGATTTTCTCAAAGAACCAACTTTTGGTTCTGTTGATTCTTTCTATGGTCCTTTTTGTTTCTACTTGGCTGATTTGAGCTCTGAGTTTGATTATTTCCTGCCTTCTACTCCTCCTGGGTGTATTTGCTTCTTTTTGTTCTCGAGCTTTTAGGTGTGCTGTCAAGCTGCTGATAAATGCTCTCTCCTCTTTCTTTCTGCAGGCAATCAGAGCTATGTGTTTTCCTCTCAGCAGAGCTTTCATTGTGTCCCACAAGTTTGGATATGTTGTACCTTCATTTTCATTAAATTCTAAGAAGTCTTTAATTTCTTTCTTTATTTCTTCCTTGACCAGGTTATTGATGAGTACATTGTTCAACTTCCATGTATATATGGGCGTTCTTCCCTTATTTTTGTTGAAGACCAGCTAGAGCCCTTGGTGGTCTGTTAGGACACATGGGATTATTTCTATCTTTCTGTATCTATTGAATACTGTTTTATGACCATGTATATGGTCAATTTTCGAGAAAGTACCCTGAGGTGGTGAGAAAACAATATATCCTTTTGTTTTAGGATCGAATGTTCTATAAATATCTGTTATTCCATTTGATTCATGACTTCTCTTAGTCTGTCTATGTCTCTGTTTAATTTCTGTTTCCATGATCTGTTCATTGATGAGAGTGGGGTTCTGAAATCTCCTACTATTATTGTATGAAGTGCAATGTGTGCTTTGAGCTTTAGTAAGGTTTCTTTTACGTATGTAGGTGCCCTTGTATTTGGAGCATAGATATTTAGGATTGAGAGTCCATCTTGGTGGATTTTTCCTTTGATGAATATAAAGTGTCCTTCCTTACATTTTTGATGACTTTTAGTTGAAAATCGATTTTTTTTGATATTAGAATGGCTACTCCAGCTTGCTTCTTCAGACTATTTGCTTCGAAAGTTGTTTTCCAGCCTTTCACTCTGAGGTAGTGTCTGTCTTTGTCTCTGATGTGTGTTTCCAGTAGGTAGCAGAATGTAGGGTCCTCGTTACATATCCAGTTTGTTAATCTATGTATTTTTATTGAGGAGTTACATCCATTGATGTTGAGAGATATTAAGTAATAGAGATTGTTGCTTCCTGTTTTATTCGTATTTGTATGTGAGATTATGTTTGTGTGCTTCTCTTCGTTTTGTTGTTAAGATGATTAGTTTCTTGCTCTTTCTGGGGTGTAGCTTGCCTCCTTATGTTGGACTTTCCATTTATTATCCTTTGTAGTGCTGGATTTGTAGGAACATATTGTGTAATTTTGGTTTTGTCATGGAATATCTTGGTTTCTACATCTATGTTGATTGAGAGTTTTGCAGGATACAGTAACCTGGGCTGGCATTTGTGTTCTCTTAGGGTCTGTATGACATCAGTCCAGGATCTTCTGGCCTTCATAGTTTCTGGCGAAAAGTCTGGTGTAATTCTGATAGGTCTGCCTTTATATGTTACTTGACCTTTTTCGCTTACTGCTTTTAATATTCTTTCTTTATTTTGTGCATTTAGTGTTTTGACTATTATGTGACGGGAGGTGTTTCTTTTCTGGTCCAATCTATTTGGAGTTCTGTAGGCTTCTTTTATACCTATGGGTATCTCTTTTTTTAAGGTTAGGGAAGTTTTCTTCTATGATTTTGTTGAAGATATTTACTGGTCCTTTGAGCTGGGAGTCTTCACTCTCTTCTATACCTATTATCCGTAGGTTTGATCTTCTCATTGTGTTCTGGATTTTCTGTATGTTTTGTATACTTTCAGTAGCTTTTTCCGCTTTACATTGTCTTTGACAGTTGTGTCGATGATTTCTATGGAATCTTCTGCTTCTGAGAATCTCTCCTTTTTCTCTTGTATTCTGTTGGTGATGCTTGAATCTACTGCTCCTTTCCTCTTCTTTTGGTTTTCTAAATCCAGCATTGGCTCCCTTTGTCTTTTCTTTATTTCTTCTATCTCCATTTTTAATTCCATCACCTGTTTGATTGTGTTTTCCCGGAATTCTTTCAAGGATGTTTGTGATTCCTCTCTATAGGCTTCTCCTTGTATACTTATGTTTTCCTGCATTTCTCTAAGGGAATTCTTTATATCTGTCTTGAAGTTCTCCATCATCATGATCCAATGTCATTTTAAATCTAGGTCTTGCTTTTCTGGTGTGTTTGGATATCCAGTGTTTGCTTTGGTGGGAGAATTGGGCTCGGATGATGTGATGTATTCTTAGTTTCTGTTGCTTGCATACCTGCACTTGCCTCTAGCCATCAGGTTGTCTCTGTTGTTACCTTGTTCTGCTACTTCTGACAGTGGGTAGACAGTCCTATAGGCCTGTGTGTCAGGAGTGCTTTAGACCTGTTTTCCTGTTCTCTTTCAGCCAGTTATGGGAACAGAGTTCTACTTTCAGGTGTGGAGTCTTTCCTGTCTACTGGTCTTCAGCTGTTCCTGTGGGCCTGTGTCCTGAGTTCACCAGGTGGGTCGCTTGGAGCAGAAAAGTTGGTCTTACCTGTGGTCCTCCGTCTGAAGTGGCTCCTGCTTTTGAGTTCTCAGTGAGGGCCGCAACCAGGAGGGCCTGTGTCGCCTTTTCCTGGGACCCATGTACCAGGTTCCCAGATGGCATTAGGTGTTTTCCTCTGGAGTCAGAAATGTGGGCAGGATGTATTCTCTTCTGACTTCTCAGGTGTTTCTGCCCCATGGGATTTGGGTGTAGGGGGCTTTTGACCGGGTCCCTTCAGATCAGGGCGGTTTCTGGACCACAGGGGACCTCCCGCTTGAGTGCCCCTATCTTCTGCTTCCCAGAGGTCCTATACAGTTTCCTCTTGGGCCAGGAACGTGAGCAGGGGTGGGCAGTATTTGTGGTCTCTCCCGCTGTGCAGTCTCAGGTGTGCCCACCTGTCCGGGCGGTGAGCTCTCTCCAGATTCTCATTTTTAAAAGGCAATGCTTTTCTAACTGAGCCTTCTCTCCTCTGGTTCACTTGAAACTTCATTAAGGACAGCCGGAGCTGTATGCCTGGAATTCAGTCATGCTTGATGACTTTCCATCATTAGAAATGAATTCAGTAATCTCAAATTTCTGAGAAAATATATATTTTTCAGCATCGATTTGAATTGAGTTCAAGTACCTGCAACCCTCTTATACATTGCCCTGGACCCAAATCCCATTTGAGAGAGAGAGAGAGAGCTAGACCCTCAGAAGTGCAGAAACTTATGAGAACCCAGAGTCTACAAATAGTTTCTGCCCATATTTCTGACTCAAGAGAAAATTTCCTAGTGCTGTCTGTGCCACTTGGACACAGAGACCTATGTGCAGTCAGGGGCAGGACCCTTCAAGTTTCTGCCTGCACCAAGAGCTGAAAGCTGAGTGCCTACACACCTGAGAGCAGAGGTAAGACCATCTCTTCTGCTCCAAGTGACATGCCTACTGGCACCAGGACACACAAAGGCAGAAGTTCCCTGGGATAGAACACTTCTGGTTTCTGTCTGTGCCCTGAACTGAACTGAACCAATTCCACAGCTCCCTATACCAAAATCCCCTGGGGTAGAGAGCTGAACTCCCAGAAGTACAGACAAACTTGAGACCTCAGGAAAGAATTCCACTTCTGCCCACATCTGCCCTCTTCTGCCCACTGCTGCCCACATTCACGGCAAAAGAAGAAACTTCACAGTACCTCTGGATACAGGAATATGGGAGCAGTCAGCAGCAGGAACCAGCTCGTTTCTGGCTACACCCATAACTGAAGTGAACCAGTACCACAGCTCTCTGTACCCAAATGCCTTGAGGGGAAGAACAGGACTCTGAGATGTGTGGATACTCCTGAAAACCCAGAGGAGAAAAATAATTTCTGCCCACATTCCTGACCCAAGAAGGAATCACCTAGTGCCATCTGTGCCCCCTGGGCACAGGGACCTAGGAGCAGTCAGGGGCAGAACAATTTAGGTTTCTGCTTGCACCAAGAGCTGAAACTCAATAACCAGGAGTGCCTACAGACTAGATCCAGCTGAAAGAAAACAGGTATTCAGGAGTGCTGACACACAAGCCTACAAGAGGGCCAAGCCACTTTCAGAGTCAGCAAGACAACCCAACACCACAGACAGCAAATGAAAAGATTAAACCAAAGATTAAACTTCCTACTTAAAGGGTCAGTAAATGTCTTCAACAAAATCACAGAAAAAACTTCCCTAACCTAAAGAAAGAGATGCCCATAAACATACAAGAAGCCTACAGAACTCCAAATAGATTGGACCAAAAAGAAATTCTTCCCATCACATAATAGTCAAACACCAAATGCACAAATCAAAGAAAAAATATTAAAAGTAGTAAGGGATAAAGATCAAGTAACTTAAAAAGGCAGACCTTGCAGAATTACACCAGACATCCCAACAGAGATTATGAAAGCTAGAAGATCCTGGGCAGATTTCATACAGAACCGAAAAGAAAACAAATTCCAGCCCAGGCTATTATATCCAGCAAAATTCTCAATTAACATAGATGGAGAAAAAAAAGACCTTCCCCAAAATAGCCAAATTTACACAATATCTTTCTACAAATACAGTGCTACAAAGGATAATAGATGGAAAAGTCCAACACATGGAGGGTTGCTACACCCCAGAAAAATCAAGAAAGTAATCTTCTTTCAATGACTCCAAAAGAAGAGAAACACACAAACAGAATTCTACCTCTCACAACAAAAATAACAAGAAGCGACAATCACTATTCCTTAATATCTCTTAACATCAATGAACTCAATTCCCCCAAAAGACATATACTAACATATAAAAAGACACTAACAGACTGGATACGTAAAGTGGACCCAGCCTTTTCCTGCAAATAGGAAACACACCTACGAGACAGAGACAGACATTACCTCAGAATAAAGACTAGAAAACAACTTTCCAAGAAAATGGTCATCAGAAAAAAAGCTGGAGTAGCCATTCTAATATCAAATAAAATCAATTTTCAGACAAAAGTTATCAAAAAAGATAAGGAAGTACACATCCTATTCATCAAAGGAGAAATCTGCAAACATGAACACTCAATCATTAATATCTATGCTCCAAAAAACAGGGCACCTACATTCATAAAAGAAATCTTACTAAAGCTCAAAGCACACATTGTACCTCAGAAAATAATAGGAGGAGATTTCAACACCCCACTCTCATCAATGGACAGATCATGGAAACAGAAATTAAACAGAGACATAGAGAAACTAACAGAAGTTATGAATCAAATGGACATAGCAGATATTTACAGAACATTTCATCTTAAAGGAAAAGAATATACTTTCTTCTTAGAACCTCATGTTACCTTCTCCAAAACTGACCAGATAATCAGTCAGAAAACAGGCCTCAACAGACACAAGAAGATGGAAATGATCTCATGCATCCTATCATATCACCACAGACTAAGGCTGATCTTCAATAACAATGAAAAGGACAGAAATCACATCTATATATGGAAGTTGAACAATGCTCTACTCAATGATAAATTGGTCAAGGAAGAAATAAAGCAAGAAATGAAAGATTTCTTTTTATTTAATGAAAATGAAGGCACAGCATACCCAAACTTATGGGACACAATGAAAGCTGTGCTGTGAGGAAAAAATTCATAGCTCTGGGTGCATCCAAAACAAAACAGGAGAGAGCATACTCTAGCAGCTTCACAGCACACCTAAAACCTCTAGAACAAAAAGGAGCAAATACACCAAGAGGATGGAAGGCCCTCACTTTTGCCTGTTGACTTCAATGTACCTGAAGGTAGGGAATGCTACAAGTATTTCACCAGGATCCAATGGTGAGTCTCTGAGAGGATAAAAAAATGCCCCACCAATTTTGCTAAGGTAAAGGAAAGATATAAAGAAAAAGTTGCAGAAACTTGAGGGGTTAAGCTAAATTGCTGAGAGAGTTAGTACAGGTAAAAAGAGCAGGAAGCTAGGAAAAAAAGAGACAGAAAGAAAAAGAAGCTAGAGAGCTAACAGGAGAGAAAACTTATACTGGCCAGAGTAGTTAGAGAGACTAGGAAGATAGTACCTGGCAAGAGAAGAGAATTCCTGGCTAAAGATCAGTGTGCTTATTGTAAGAATAAAAGGGCACTGGATCAGGAACTGTCCCAGGATAGAGGGTAAGCCCGCCCAGTGTTTTGTGGATCTAGGGGCCGAACACTCTGTGCTCCTATGTCCCAATGGGTCAGTGTCCATCAAAAGACCTTGGGTAAAGGGGGCTACCAGCAACAAACTTATGGACTACCAGAAGAACAGTGTATCTTTGCATGGGTCAGGTAACCCACTAGTTCATGGTCATCCCTGACTGCCCCTATCCCTTGCTCATGAGAAATTTGCTCTCCAAAATGGCTTGCGTGGGCTGAAATGGCTGGGTGAGGCCATGTGTATGCGTATCTGCAGACTCTGTATGTGGAGCTTAAGACCTGTCTCAGTGCACCAGTACCTGATGCTGGTAGATGTGTGGCTTAGTGCCATTCTGCCTGGAACACACCACTCCTGCCAGCCAGGCACTAACAATTATCACCCAATCTAGGACTTAAACTGTGGTAGAGTGACTGATGTTTTTCCCTTTGAATGGAATGTCCCAGAGGATGGGACCACTGGTCAGCTGACATAGACTAGATTCTCCACTGGTTGGGGGCAATCTGGTTACCTTGCTGCCCAATCCTGACCTGGAGCCTCGACAGCATGAGTGTCAAGAACTGGCAGAAGTCCATGGGCGGAGGAGGGACCTCTGCGACTGAGTGATCGACCCCTGCTGAAAGCCAAGGCTACCTTTTCCACAGATGGAAACAGTTCTCTTCATGAATGTCAGAGATGAGTGGGTGCTGCCATGGTGGACAACACAAATATCATTTGGGATGGCTGAAGCTCCAACCCCAAGCACATCAGCGCAGATGCCTTTGCCATCTCTTGGATACCCTGATGAAGCCAACAACTTTGAGTATTATTCATTGCCCATGATATCAGGAGGGAAGAGATTCAATGACATGGGGCAATAACAAAGCAGTGGCTTGAGAAATGGCTATGCAGGAGCCTATCCTGGTTGCAGGCCTGCAAGAGACAGCCACTGGGAACTGGGATCGGAATAAGGGATGGCCTCACTTAGAAGGCACAACAGAAGAAAAGGCCCAAATTGCATAGAAGAAAAAGGACAATGGCACACTTGAAGGAAAAGTTATACTCCCCAGAGAACAAACAAAAGACTCATCCGCAGACTTGAGTGAGGGTCTCCCCGCTCTGGGGTTCTTTCAGGATCTTAGTTGTTCAAATTGACCACTCTACCGTTCCCACAGGACACCACAGTATTTCCCATGTATAATCATGTCTTGAACTTGAGAATGGATGCAGACCAGAACATGAGCAATGCCTGTGGTTCCTCCTCCTACATGAGTAAATGACAATCTTTCACAGAATCAGAGCTCATGGGCAACCAGCCAGAAATTGGTCTAACCTAAATGTTTGGGTATTGTAGCTATCTATTAGTCACTAAGTTCTTTGGCCAATTGGTCAAATTGTATACACTTTATTTCTCTATAAAAGAACTGGATAAAAAAGTCTTTGTTTCAAAAAAAAAAGAGTGTTTTCCATGTGCTGGGAAGCCAGGGACACTGCAGTGGGCATGGCATTTATTTCTGAATCCAGAGACCACATCCTGTTTGCTGGAAACAATGCTCAAGGACCAGTTGTAAAGATCACAAATGTATCACTACTGTTTTCCACCCTGACATTTCCAACCCATGTGAGTTTTTTCACTAAGTGTGATGACACAATCAAGATCTCTTTCTGTCCTTCTGAGGAGAAGAGGGGACTGTACACAGAATGGAGAGGGATGACCATGGTGAATTTGAAGGTAATTTGATCATGCTGGGAGAGTTGAATATATTTCCTTAAATGAATCCTTTACTTAATTTGTAACTCTTTAAATATTTAGATTAGGACATATGGCTCTCCATTTGTATTCTTGCCCCAGGCTCTGTGTATTTCTGAGAGAGCCTGCCTAATTTTCTATTATTTTACTGATGACTGCAACAACCATCTCCATTAGAAGTGGAAGGCTAATTAAGCTATGCTATCAACATTGTAGCAGAAAATTGAATAGAACAAGAAAATATATTGTAAGTTGCTTCTGTGAATGCTGATAAACAATGAATTCAGGCTCTGTGACTCAGGGCTGTGCTGTGATTTCGGCTGCTTTTTAGGGAGAGCAGGAAGATCACAGCAACCCTGCCCCAGAGCACCATCCAAACCAACCTTATCTGGGGTGAGAGCTGAGCAGTCAGACACTTGCCTTACATGCATGAGGCCATCAATTCAACCTCCAGCATTGAAAGAACAATAAAGGAGAGGTGGAATGGGCTTTCTTGATATTATGCCAATATTAAAAGACTTTCTGTATGTTTAATGTCATTTTTTTCATTTACTTTTAACACATATTAGCGTGTGTCTTCTTTATATGTAGCAGATGGGCAGCTTGGTCTTCATGTGGTTCACAAGAAACTGGAACATGTGCTAATCCAAATCCTGTTTCCTTTATGTGGGATATGTTCTTCTAGGTGGGCTGACTTGTCTGGACTCAGTGGGAAGGAGGATGTACCTAGCGTCACAGAAACTTGATGTGCCAGGATGGGGGGGATACCCAGAAAGGGCTCCACCAGCTCAGAGGAGAATAGGAGCTTGGAAACAACTGAGAGTCAGTTCTGGGTATACACAATATAGGACTCAGGGAATAATGCAGGAGGTCATTTGGCTTGGCAGCAAGTGTTTTTACTACTGAGCCTAGTGAGATACAAGTCATTCAATTCTTTTTTATTTTATTTTTAAGTGTTTAGTGATAGACTCACTGAACCTGGAGTTTATGTATTAAGCTAGAATGGTTTTCCAGCAAGCTCTAGGGATCAAATAGTCTCTGTTTTTTTTTTTTTTTTTAGTCCTGGGATTATTATATTCATACATACAAGCCCCATGAGGTAAACATTTTAAACAATTTCAATTATAACATTCAAATAATTACATAACAAACAGAACCAAACATCACAATTTTAAATTGAAAAATTAAGAATGGGATGACTTTAAAAAAATCTTGTCTTTCCCAGAAAGTGTTCAACCCAGCTACACCATTCATCTCCTATCTCTAAGATAGCAGCCATATGCCCCAGTGAATCTCTCGGCATCTTGTATCTTTTACTTTGTGACTACCAGAGAAAGAGGGGTGAAGATGCTTTCCTCTCCCTGGGTCTTAGAGCTTCATTTATGATACATCATGGATTACATCCCTTGCAGGGTTTATTTAAAGGTTAAATAATTGGGTGGAAATACCAAACATCCTCAGAGGCTCACATGTTTCTAGATGGTTTTGCTGCTTAAGAAAGTTCTGAAAACTTTAGGAGATGGAGCCTGGAGGAAGTATGTACTTGGGATGGTTCTATAGGCTGGGCCTATTTCATTTGCTCCTTGCTTCTACACTGCAGATGCTAGACTAGACTCATGCTCTTGCTGATGTGACTTGTCCAAAATGATGGATGGTATCCCTCAGGTACTGTAAGCCAAATTATACCCTTTCTCCCCTATGTTACTTTAGTCAGAGGATTTCAGCACATCAGTAGCAGAGAAACTAATACAAGAGTTCAAATATTATACACATTGAGGATCCACCCCACCCAACTCTTGTTCTCTCTTGTATCTTCTCATTTACATTTTATTTTGTTTTCTTTATATTTTATGTATTCCTTATGTAGTCCTTTCAGGCTAGCCTAGTTCCCAAGGAAGAAAAACACCAATAGCAATTATACTTCACATTGTCTTGAAAACCATTTTTCTGGGAATTTATATTCATTCTAATCACAGATAA
Organism: Rattus rattus; assembly: GCF_011064425.1. NCBI lineage: Eukaryota > Metazoa > Chordata > Mammalia > Rodentia > Muridae > Rattus > Rattus rattus. The sequence goes on from NC_046163.1 coordinate 77,825,005, forward strand.
ATATTACTTAGTGTCCAGGCAAGCCCATTAATCACGTACAGATGGTGAGGAAAGTAGGAGGTGCCAAACAATAGCAACAGCTGCAGAAAGGACAGGCTCAGAGCATGTGGAACTTTTATCAATTTCTTATGTGAGACTGGGATGAAGCTCAGTTTGCATAGCCCATATGAGCTCCTAGATTTCATCTGCATCATTGCAAATAATGGGGTATGGTAGTGCATCTGCAATCCCAGAGCTTGGAAGGTAAATGCAGGATTGGGAAATCAAGATGATCATCAATCACACTGTTAGTTCAGTGCTAGCAGCTTGGGCTAGCTCAGAGTGTCTCTCAAAAAACTGGAAAAAATATGTGTGTGTGTGTGTGTGTGTGTGTGTGTGTGTGTGTTTGTTTGTTTGTGTATGCATTTTCAGAATAGCCCAGACTACACAGAGAATATCTCATGTGCCTGTACATATGTATGTTTGCACATATGTATGTATGTACATATGTATTTCTGTGTATATGTATATAGACATGTATGTGTGAATATATGTGTACACACATATACATTGATATAATGCACATATAAATATATACATATGAATACATATATGTGTGTGTGTGAGTATGTATGTGTGTGTGTGTGTTTGTGTGTAAGAGATGATGACAGTTGCTGCCATATCAGAACACACAGGACCCTTTCATTTCTTCTACTGAGTACATTAAGTTTTGCATGGTTCTGCATAGTAATCCTACCATAGTTTAGATCAGCAAAAGAAAAGATTTTTTTAAAACAGTTATGATAAGAATTAACTTTGAGTTGAGCTAGTTTTGATTTGCATAAAGAGAGCAAAATTCCAATCACTATGGTTTTCCATACACCTTCCCTTGTCTGTTAATATCATCATGAAACAGGGAGAGTTCAAATGCTCATCATTTGAACTGAGAGATTAACATTTTGGAGGAACCACAAGTATACTACACTTAGACTTTATAGATGCACATCAACTCTAAGAGGAGGATTATGAAAACCAAGTCTCCATCATAATCTAAATAAGGAACTCCTTAAAGCCTCCAGGTTATAGACCTGAGTAGAAAGAGCAACCATCTCACTGGCCATCATAATCTCTTATCCCGTGTGACCAAGGGACACCCTACCATAGTTCAGATGAGCCCTAGAATGAGTTTTTGTCTGTGTGGCTACATGCAAAGTAATTGTGACACTCTGGTAAGCAACTCTAATGCATGGCTGACCATAAGTTTTAACTACCAAGACTTCTGGACTATGGACAATTTTTCCATCAGAATCCCCAAAAATGATATAAGCTACCACTTTATTCTTGGTTAGACTCCAGAACTTGATGGTATGATTTACTGCTGACAGCATGTACACTTTGGTCTTTGGATGATAAAAGAAGAATAAGTTGACTTCTTAGCAGATAGCCTTCACAGTACCTGAGGCATCAGTGGTTTACTCAGCCATGAATCCTGTGAGCTCCTGTAATGACTTACCAGGCAAGATATACCCACTAGTGAAATAGTGGCACGACTATTATAAAAGTAACTAGCTGCTTAACTGCTTTCCCTTTTTCTTTTCCTTTCTTTCTTTTCTTTTTCTTTTTCTTTTTCTTTTTCTTTTTCTTTTTCTTTATTATGAAGTGTTCTGCCTGCATGTACGCCTAAAAGCCAGAAGAGGGAACAAGATACTAATGTAGTTGGCTGTGAGCCACCATGTGGTTGCAAGAAATTGAACTCAGCCAGTGCTTTTAACCTCTCAGTCATCTCTCCAGCCCCTTTCTTTCTTTTCTTAACACTCTATTTTTATTTTTATTTCCTAGCATATATCACCGCTATATTTATTTTTATAACTGTGAACAAATTTTAATAAAATAAATTTGGGTGTGGTAAACCATGTCTCACTTGAATGATATAATCATATCTTATTTGTATATATTATAAACCAAGAATAAAGTACATCATACTTATGTCTTCCTTATGAACATGTGAATATGCCATATTATACGATGGGGTAAAACTGAGTGAACCCTAACTACTCTTGTGGAATCTGTGTCACACTTAGAAGGACCTCCATGGAACACTCCTCCATTGTTGGTGGGATTGCAGACTGGTACAACCATTCTGGAAATCAGTCTGGAGGTTCCTCAGAAAATTGGACATTGAACTGCCCGAGGATCCAGCTATTCCTCTCTTTGGCATATATCCAAAAGATGCCCCAACATATAAAAAAGACACATGCTCCACTATGTTCATAGCAGCCTTATTTATAATATCCAGAAGCTGGAAAGAACCCAGATGCCCTTCAACAGAGGAATGGATACAGAAAATGTGGTACATCTACACAATGGAATATTACTCAGCTATCAAAAACAATGACTTTATGAAATTCTTAGGCAAATGGTTGGAACTGGAAAATATCATCCTGAGTGAGGTAACCCAATCACAGAAAAACACACATGGTATGCACTCATTGATAAGTGGCTATTAGCCCAAATGCTTTAATTACCCTAGATGCCTAGAACAAATGAAACTCAAGACGGATGATCAAAATGTGAATGCTTCACTCCTTCTTTAAAAGGGGAACAAGAATACCCTTGGCAGGGAATAGAGAGGCCAAGATTAAAACAGACACAGAAGGAACACCCATTCAGAGCCTGCCCCACATGTGGCCCATACATATACAGCCATCCAATCAGACAAGATGAATGAAGCAAAGAAGTGCAGGCCGACAGGAGCTGGATGTAGATCTCTCTTGAGAGACACAGCGAGAATACAGCAATTACAGAGGCGAATGCCAGCAGCAAATCACTGAACTGAGAACAGGACCCCTGTTGAAGGAATCAGAGAAAGAACTCGAAGAGCTTGAAGGAGCTCGAGACCCCTTATGAACAACAATGCCAAGCAACCAGAGCTTCCAGGGACTAAGCCACTACCTAAGGACTATACATGGACTGACCCTGGACTCTGACCTCATAGGCAGCAATGAATATCCTAGTAAGATCACCAGTGGAAGGGGAAGCCCTTGGTCCTGCTTAGACTGAACCCCCAGTGAACGTGATTGTTGGGGGGAGGGCAGCAATGGGGGAAGGATGGGGCGGGGAACACCCATAAGGAGGGGAGGGGGAGGGATTAGGGGGATGTTTGCCTGGAAACCGGGAAAGGGAATAACACTCGAAATGTAAATAAGAAATAGTCAAGTTAACAAAAATAAAAAAAAAAAAAAAAAGAATTTGTAGGCAGTTAATGGTTGCTGGGAGCAGGAACTGGACCGACATTTTCCTTAGTGATATAGCCACTGATAACCCCATACTCCTATAAGGAACCCTAATTAAACTCATTGGTTTGCCAAGAACATAAACAAAATTGTCTTTTTAAGAATAAATAAAAAGACAAGACAAGCTACTTAAGAGGAATAAAAATAAGGCACCTTTATAATCACAGGACTTGGTATTTGCAATGAAATTTCAAGGAGGGAAGAAAACACCTAAGGAAAACAACAACAACAAAAAAAAAGGACCTCCATGTCTTCAAATTATTTTCAAACTTTATTTTATTTTCTCAGAAATTTGTATAAACTTAATCATAAACTTGTATGAATATAATGGAATATGTATTCAGTATTGTTAATTCATCCCCTTACAATTATTATATATAATATATATTAATCATATTTTACCATAATCATTTCATATACCTTTCTCCCATTTTCCAACAAGTCTCTCTCCTATTATCTTTCTTTCTTCTTTATTTTTTATTTGCTTTTTTGTTTGTTTGTTTGTTTGTTTGCAATCCTCTCTACTTCATTGTTTGGCCAGTATAAATTACTTCTTCATTTTTCGAGAATCTCAGTTAGTCCAGGCTAGTCATGAGCACTACATAGCTGAGAGTTAATGCCTAGTCATCGTACCTGTGACTGTCGAGTGTTGGGAATGCAGATGTGTGCTGCCATCTCCAGCTCACACATGCAATTTCAGAGATTTTTAAAGAAAAACTATAGGTCTAAGTGTGTGTGTGTGTGTGTGTGTGTGTGTGTGTGTGTGTGTGTGTGTGTGTGTGTGTATGTGTGCTTGTATATGATCACATTTGCTCCAAAGATCGCATCAAATCCTCTGGAGCTCGAGCTGCAAAGAGTTGAAAGCTACACTTGTGTATGCTGCGAATTCAGCTTGGGTTTGCTTCAACAACATTATATACGTTTAACTGAGCCCTCTATAGGTTTTGGGGTTTGTTTGTTTGTTTGTGTTTGTTTTTGTTTTTAATGTTCAGCCCTTTTAGTTTAATCTAATTTGGGGGTTTTGTTTGGTTAATACTTTTATTTTTCCATTCATTTAAGTTGATTTTCATTTTTGTGAATTTTTCCCCTACTGTGTATGGAACAGTTGATATAACCATGTCTTTTTAAAATGGTTTTATGAATCATCAATAAAAAGGACTTCTTAAACTAGTAGGATATCAGACAATAAAAGTCCTAAACTGCTTCTCGATACAGGCTGGAAAGAAAGAGAAATGCTGTCATTTTATTCCATCATTTGGAGTTGATAGTTTCAGTGATTGGAGTTTGAAAGACATTCCTAGGAGCTGTTTGTCCTCTCTGTGCTCCTCCCTGTTTGACAGCTTTCTGTAAGGCCTGATTTATATTGCATCTGGGAAGCAGATAGAGGCAAACTTCTTAGTCATTCTGAATGATCCACAAAATGCCATACAGTCTCTTGATGAAATCCATAATGCTGTCTTAGTTACCTTGATACTGTTGTGATATGATACTGTGACCAAGGCAGATTATAGAAAAAAGAGGTTATTGGAACTCATGGTCCAATGGTTTAGAGTCCAGGACCATTATGGAGAGGAGCACAGTAGCAGGCAGCCAGCTGCCTTATATGTTGATACATAAGCATAGGGAGAAAGCATAAGGAGAGTTGAAAAAGGCTTGGATTTGTTTAAATCTCAAAGCACTACCCTCAGTGACACATTTTGGTAAAGTTTGTAAATAAAGATAGAATTGCATAATAAAATTAGCCCTGGAGATCTGACAGTGGGTCCTATGAAGAGACCTCAATATCCTCCCAACTTTGGAGTTCACATCTCATGTGTACACAGAGCTCAGGTCAGAGGCTAGAGGGTGGTTTCTATTTAACAGAAAGCACTGTGATGGAAACCACTCTCAACATGAACAGCTGTGTCCAGCTCATTCAAAGAGCTGCAATGGTTTTGCTTTTGAGGAACTAAAATGTTGTGTTTCTAAGTTCATACGAGCTTGTGGGTGGTAAAGAGCTAAATAGAACATTGCTCTCCACCCAAAAGGATCTTTCTTACTTATACCCCCTTTGAGGTGCTTCTTCAAGGCTTGAGATGTCTGACATATAATTCTTGTCATCCAGTGCAACTGGAGTCTGCCACCATCCTCGGTATGTCTTTTTTATGATGCCTAGAGCCACCTGTCTGCAAATTGAGGCAAAATTTTGAGGATCCTGAAGCTGTCATTACTGGAGAAGAATATTTGAAGGTTTTTCACCCTTAAGAATTGTCTTTTCATGTAGGAAAGACACACCTAAAGGAAGAAGTTTCAACTTCAAAAACTGAGGGACCTATCTAAGTTTCCCTAACATTAATTTCAATGTCACACAGCTGTGAACTCATAAACTATCTATACTAATGAGATCATACATGGACAAACAGGATAGTAAATGAATAGTAAAGTAGGTAATAAAATACATTTTAGAACAGTGACCATGATCATTAAAATACTTAGAAAAAGAATGGTGAGAGTAAATAAGTACTTTATAGTTTTTCTTTCTTAATGTTGCCTTCATGTTCTTTAAAGATGTCGTGTCACTTTGTTTGAGGAATATCTAATTCACTGTGATCTCTTTTGTTTCTTTAATCAATTAAACAAGTTGCCATAGGAAATTTATGGGCACTCAAAGATTTTCCAGCAATTCAAAAATACCTATTCGGTATCTTGCATTTTGAGTTAAATGATGTCAATGTGTTTTTTGAAGTTACTGAATGACATATATTATCTACAATACTGAACAGAAGTTGGCATCAAAGAAAAGAAGGTTTCTTAAGGCTTGTGATGACGACTGGAAAAAGAAAAACTTACTGTTCCTAATTTTTCCATTATTTCTTTTTCCTTAATTTTATTCCCCTATACCACCAGGGTCTTAAATTTTGTTCAAGTGTTTCCTATTCACTGCCTAGCAGTCCCTTATAGTTTATTTTCTTTTGCTCATAAAATACCCTGATAAACCAACTTCAGGAAGGAAGGATTTATTTCTGCTCATCATTCAGGTATACAATCCATCATGGAAGGAAAATCCCAGTAAGGGGAGCATGAGTTGGCTCAATAATCACATGGTATCCACAGCCATGAGACAGAAACAGAATGATAGTGTTTGTACTCAGCTCAGATTTTCCTTATAATATAGGTTACCATCTTATCCCATGGGAGAGTGACATTCTCAGAGATGGCTTCCTAGCAAAATTAATTTAAGAAACTCTATGATCTGGCTGCTTTTATGTCAACTTAACATAAACTATGGTCACTGGGACAAAGTGATCCTTATAAAAATTTTTCCCCTTCAAAATTTGCTTGTGGAGAAGCTTGTACAACATTGCCTTGGTTGATGATTGTTATTGGAAATCCCATCTCACAGTGAGTGGTGTCACTCATGGGGTGGTGGCCCTGGACCTGACATACATAGCAAAGCTGTCTGAGTAAGGCTCAAGGAGCAAGCCAGTAAGCATGGTTTCTTGAGGCTCTCTGCTGCCTTGTTCCTGCCTTGTCTTTCATTCTTGACTTCCCATGATGATAGACAGATAATTGGAAGTATATGGTAAAATAAACTTTATTTGTCTACAAACTGTTTTGGTCATGGTGTTTTATCATAGTAATAGTAACCCTGAACAAAAAAATCAACATTACACACATGTTAACCTAATCTAGATAATCACTTATAGGTTTGCTTGTAGGCTGGCTCCCGGATGATTGTAGACCTTGTCAACTTCACATTTAACATAACTTGACAATTATCCAAACATCATTCACATATTTGTTTCACTCATGAGTAAGCCCAAGCTACATGTAATCTTTGCAACAGAGAGAGAGAGAGAGAGAGAGAGAGAGAGAGAGAGAGAGAGAGAAACAGAGATAGAGAGAGACAGAAACAGAGAGAGAAAGAGAGAGACAGAGACAGAGACAGAAAGAGGCAAGATATGGTCTTTAGACAATAGAGGGTCTCAAAAATTGACTTCAAAATTTCTGAGCATAGACAACTGAATCCCTCACCCAGAATTTCTGACTCAGTAGATCTGGATGAAGCCTGAGATGGTTCTATTTAATATATTTTTAGTAGTTATAAATGGCCTGTCCCCTAAAACAAATATTTAGAATTACAACATGTTCTGTAATGGTTGTTCAGTGTTCTTTATTTACTATGATTTACATTACCTATAAAGGCTTATATATATTTCATCAGATAGTTTTGACATACCCTTTTTATTTTTAAAAATAGGGTATTTGTATATTTCTAAAGGGGGAATTTGTGAATGTGAGTGTAAATATCTGAAGAAGCCAGGGTACGGTATAAGATTCCCTGTGGCTGGAGACACAGGCAGTTGTGAGTCACCCCATATGTATGCTACTATTAAACTCAAGTCCTCTTCAAGGGCAATATATATTCACTCAGCTTCTCTCTGTATCCTGTAGCTTATTCCTATATGCTGACTCTCATTGTCCCATGCAAATGGTAGTAATGGTTTAGAATTTTGCTGTCCTACCTGAGGGACACTTACACACACACACACACACACACACACACACACACAAGCACAGGCACACACACAGAGAGGCACTGGACAAGTATTTACAAGTATAAGTATACGTGTGTGTGACAAATTCACGAGCTTATTTTGAATAAAGAATCTGTTGCATATGACTTAGTAATGATAAACAATGTATTTGCTTTTGTTATATAGTAGCATGGCAAGCATTTTTTTATAGAATGGTTTTGAACCTTTACAATATAATTTTCTAAAATTTTATCTATAATTTAAATCTTTATCACATGTTTTCTTTATTTTCCTTTTCTTTTTTTAGCATTTAAGAATGCCAAAAAGTAGTCTAATAGGCTATAATCTCACTTAATCAGTAATGGCAGATAATGAGTGGCATATTTTTTGAATTTTAAAAAAATAGGGGCTGGTGATATAGCTTTCTTGGTAAAGTTAGATTATTAGCACCACACGGAGGGGATTGGAAAGTGCATACCAAGTACTCAAGAAGTAGAGGAGGATGGATTTGTAGTATAAGAAGGTTCAAAACCTGTCTGGGCTACATGACTCCTGTCTTAATATGATGATTTTAAATAAAATTAATTTTAAAAATGAAAAAGGACTGATGATATAGCTTACTGATAGAATAGCCTCCTAGCATATGAATGCCTGCAGGTTCAAACCCAAGGAACAGATACATACACACACACACACACACACACACACACACACACACACACACACACACATACATATTGATCTTCACCAACTAAGCCATAGAAAATGGGCTTTGAATCAGACATAAATAAGGTTTGCTGATTCCTGGCCTGGGACATCTATAAAACAATGAGTCAAACCTGAGCTTGCAGTGCTTATCATCATCTTGATATACTACCTTCTCCAGACAAAGCAGTTACAGCAATTCTGGTGTGTAAAGAGGTAAATGAGAAATGACTACATGGTAATATAATTACAAATTAACAAATGTATTTCTTCAAAAATGTTTTATTTAATATAATGCTCAACTCGTTTAATCATATTTATGCAGCTTATGTTTTAATAATGAAAGTGTCTACTAAGCAACTTTCAAAATTTCTGAAAATCTAACCTTTGGTCCTCCTGTACTTTACAAATTTCTGCAAAGCACTGTTACTGTTTTAAACCTTACACACCATGTTTCTTGACGTTCCTGATTTGGAGCCTGGTACATACCACCTACAACTTATCTTCTGTGGTGTTTTGAATTTTCTTGGCCCAATGAGTGACACTATTAAGAGGCGTGGCCTTATTGGAGTACATGGGGCCTTCTTGGAGTAGGTGTGGCCTTGGCTGAGGAAGTATGTCATTGTAGATATGTGTCTTAAATCCTTTTTCCTAGCAATGTGGAAGGCAGTCTTCTCCTAGAAGCCTTCAAATAAAGACATAGAACTCTCAGCTCCTCCTGTACCATGGCTCTCTGGACACTGCCATGATTTTGCCATGATGATAATAGACTGAACCTCTGAAGCTGTAAGCCAGACATAATTAAATATTTCCCTTATAAGGGTTGCTTTAGTCTTGGTGTCTGTTAATAGAGGCAAAACACTAACTAATACAGCTTTTAGTTAGGTTAACTGGATCCTTCTTTCAAGACTAATTGGAGTCTCCTGCTGGAAATCTTGTACCTCTTTCTCTGAACAAAATGTCCTGTCTCCTTCTGCCCCCACCCCAAGAGACCCATCCTTCTCTCTACAGTCCATTGGATACCCTACTTTATGGTACACAAACTATTGAACTACAAGATCTGTGCCCTTTTTTTGTGGTGTAGTTTGATACATTTCACTGATATTTTCCACCAGGGATCTGGGTTCAGTTTCTAACACAGTTATAACCTAACAGTTAATGAGGTCTTCTGAAAACCCAGAGTTTAAAACACCTGAAATTTTTAAATTAGACTTCTAGTATGTGACTCTGAGAATTAAACTCAAGTCATCAGGGTTGACAACATATCCCTTTACTGGATGAGCCATCTTGCTAGCTCATGCTGAGATTTTCTTGGTATTTTCTGTAACTTTTATTATTCCAACTAATGGAAATTGCTCAAGGATGAATGATTCTTCTCTGCACATATTACAGATTGTAGTGTTTATCCTTAAGAGATGGATGTGCACAGTATTTTATGTTGTCTAGATGGGCAAATTACATCTTAGCAATTGGATGAGTTTATTGTGTGGTGTGCTCTTTCATGTGGTGACTTAATTGAGTTCAAGAGAGTGTATGGTGGCCAGATGCACCCGGCCCACCACAGAGTTGGGATGTATATGCTTGGCATGGTGGAAACCAGTCAAGAGAGCTGTGAATGAGGGTAGGGCAGCCTGACAGGGTGTCATGTTTGGATGGCTCACAGACAGCAGGTCAAAAAGTAGATAGGGGCATCATGGAGCCACTGAGATAAATTAGTGCTAGTTCTAATGCCCTTCTGGAGCCAGAACTCGAAAGAGAGCTTGACAGCCAGGGTACTCTCAGAAACCAATTCTGCAATTTTTTTGTTTTTTACACACACACACACACACACACACACACACACACACACACACATAAGCACACCACATATATGTACAAATTTAAAGACACATGTACATATTTATTGTTAGCTTTAAATGTCCACTTGCTACAACTTAGAATCACCCTGAGAGAGAATCAATTGAGCCTTTTTTAGACGAGCTCTTTCTGGTCTATAGGGAGATTGTTTTGATGGCTGATCAAGGTAGGGAGAATCACTCTGAATGTGGTCTCTGAAATCATGTGGGTTGGGCCCTGTACTGCACAAATGTTAAGAAACCTACTTGAGAATAAACAAGGGAGAAAAATGCATTTATTTTCTTTTCTCTTCACTGTGCATGAATTGTGATTGACTAGGATTCCAGTTCTTGCTTTCACTTCTCCGAAATTTTGGATTCTAATCAGGAATCATAAAAACGAAATAAACCACTTTTTGCCATTTTTTTTGGACAGAGTATAGTAGAATACATATATACATACATACATGCATACATACATTATGCATGTATGCATGTATACATATATACACATAAACATACAAATACAGGTGCATACATACATACACATATATTCATGGTGAGTAAACAGAAGTATTGATTTTCAACTTATACATTTGATACCTTATCAGGGAAACAAAGCTTGACCAAAGCATTTCTAGACCTCAGTGCAGATCTTCCTGGGAAACTCCTCCCTTGTAGCCTAACCCAGACGAAGGTGCTTAAGCACTCTATTTACAGACCTCCCTTTATTCCTGGGAACCCATGGGAAGGACAAACTCACCTCATAGTCTATGTCCAGAGCATCTGTCTCACCCTTGGTCTGGAAGTGTTGTGTGTTCATGTCCACAGTGAAGTTTGCCTGCTTGCCCACTCGCTCCAGGAGAACTGAATGCCAATGCTGATCATCTAGAAGGCTACCCATGATGACCAAGGGCACTGTGCTGCTCAGCCGAGCTTTGCTGTCATCTGAACAGGGAGGAAGAAAAGAATGGAGTCTTAGCTACAGCATCTTTGAATCCTACCCATCAACAGCACTGATTGCTGGTTACCTGAGGCTTCTTCAAACAAACCCAGCTAGAGCTGTCCTTCTACCTTGCATATTACTGGCCATTTACTAGGAGTCATACATAGGTTATTCCCTCTGATTTCAGAGCCCAGGTCCAGACTCTACTGACAGAAAACATAAGCTGTCCCAGGTTTCCAGGACATCAGCATTTGCATGGTGACAGGAATGTTTATACTATTGGCCACAGGAATAAAATTAAAAGAAGTTTCTATGTTTAAAAAAAGCAATTAAATATACACAAATCGACTTTTGAGGATTGTGAATGAAGAAAGCAGATCTTGACCAACTTTGGAGCAAGCCAGTGGCCATAAAGAGTGTGACTGTGCATAAAGGAACAGAAAAACAAACAGAACAAACAAAAAAACCCTCAACATTTCAGATGCAACTTTTAACTACTTACTGTATGAACTAAGTCCCTCCACCAAAAAGGTAATGGCTGCCACTATCACACAGATTTTGTCTGAAAATTAATCTGAAGCTGTCATGTATTTTTAAATCTTTATAAATTGTGTGTGTGTGTGTGTGTGTGTGTGTGTGTGTGTGTGTGTGTAAGGATCTTCAGCAGAGGAAGGCTGACTGACAACCCTACCAGTGCCCTCCCAGACTCTGTATAAGATTACTGCACAGAAAGAAGGTTAGTTTAGCAGAAATGTAAAATTTAATGTCTGCTGTTGTTTAAGCATCTTTAAAAGTTATGCCAACTTAAACTCCTGCTATAATTTATGACTATCTGTTATGCACAATTATATTTCTGAGTAATTTTAACACATTAAGTGTGTGTGTGTGTGTGTGTGTGTGTGTGTGTATGTATGTGTACTAAGATCCACCTTTGGAAGTCACAGACAACCTTGAACATCAGTCTTCACCTTCCAATTTGCTTCACACAGGGTATCTTGTTTGTCCCTTAATATCCCAGAGTAACCATCCTATAAACCTCTGGAGATTCTCTCTTATCTCTTTCTCTCATCCTGCAGTAAAAACTTTTACAAAGTTATAGATAGTCTGGCTTTAAGCAGGTGTTGGCGATCCACATTCAGATTCTCACATTTATGTGGCAAACACTTGACCCATTGAGCCACCTCTCTAAGTCACTTAGTGTGTATTCCTCTTGGTATAGAGTTGAGCAATCTCTTCATTCTTATAAACCATATTCTCTGACATTTGACCATTTGTTTGACAACAATTTGGATTTTGTCAGTATAAACTTTGAGGTTATCTTCCTGTTCTATGACTTTTTGAATGTTGCTTTTCTCTTTCAGTTACTTTCGTACTGAATATAGTTTTTATTGAGACTCATTATTTGAGGGCTGGGGAAATAGCTCAGGAGTCTAAGTTCTTGCTTTGCAAGCTCCAGAACCAGATTAGAGATCACTAGAAACCCTAGTAAATTCATGTGGTGACTCACTGTAATTCCAGCCCTGGACAGTGGAGACTGAGTATTCCAGTGTAAACTGCCTCACAAGACACCCCATCTTATGGAGATCTGGGTTGAACTGAGAGACCCTTCCTTGATTAATAAAGATGAAGTACAATGATGGATGATTTTCAACATCAATGGTGGGCTTCCATTTGCATGTTCATACAGATGCATTATCACCCACATGCATGTGTGCCCACAAACAAACAAAGGAAAACTCTGCCCACACATGTTTAACATGTGAACATATGAAAAACAGAAAAGAAAAAGGAATCACCATAATTTCCTTTTTCGTAACAACCCATCCCCACTTTGAGATCAGAAGAAATACCCTAGCCTGTTTTACCATTAATTCATTTTGCATTTATAAACCCAGATGTTTCTTGCTTTATTCAGGAAGGTAGACAGTCTGCGCTATCTGATTCCTGTTAATATGCTATCTCAGATGGACATCTTTAAAACAAGGGTTATTGAAGTGCAGACAAAACAATCTACATGGTGAAGTCCAAGTCAGAACAGGGAGCATTACATCTTGGCCCTAGTCATTTGCTTTCTGAAAATGTATTCTACAAGAATAAATTAGTAAATCACTGAAAAAAAGGCTAATGATTTTAATAATGAACACAATGTTCAGTAGTTTGGATAAAGATTAAACATACATGTAAAATAAACAAAAAGATATGATAGACGTTAAAGTACCATATATGAAGTTCTAATATTGTAAATATTAATGAGTGAAAACTATATTTTAGATGAATAAAAATAGAATATCTAATGATATTTAAAATATCATTAAATATGATATCTAATAACTTAAAATTCTAAACATTTGGTTTAAACAAGTAGAATAGAAATGGGCAAGTGCATAAAAAAACATAGCTATGCAAAAACATCAATAAATACTATTAGTCCATGAAGGACATTGAGTTCCTTGGAACTAGAATTAATCCAAGGTTGTGTGCTGCCATGTGGGTCCTCAGAATTGAACTCAGTTCCTCTGTAAAAGCAAATGTGCTTTTAATGGCTGAGACATCTCTAAGTCAGCACCTTAAGTATTTATGATTAGAATGTGTGTGTGTGTGTGTGTGTGTGAGTGTGTACAGAGGATTCCAGGATTCTACCTGTTTCTGCCTCTACAGTCCTGAGTTTACAACTTTTGCTATCAAGCCCAGTCTTTCATTATGGATTCTGAAGGTGAACAGGCCAACAATCAGACACTCATCCTGAGCAGCAAACACTTTACTTAATAATCATGTTTTCAAACTTATCAATTTTCTTACATAGGTAATGGTATTACTCATATTGCTTTTGTATTTTTAAACAATTCATTATTTTGTTGTATGTGGATCTCTGTGAATCCATGAAGGCCAGAAGAAGGCATTGGATCTCCTGGAGCTAGAATTGTAGACAGGTATGAGAGCTCTGACATAGATCCCAGGACCCAACTCCAGTTCTCTCCAAGAAAAAGTAGTGCTCTTAACCACTGGGCTATATCTCTAAACACTTCCATACATTGTTTCAATCATTCCTCATCACAACTCAGAAAAAAATAATACATGGTTGTTTGCATAAAAGCTGTTTAACTTACACAAAGACCTTAAAAATCAGTTAATGCTCAGCCCTACTTGACTTAACAGCTGTTTAGGTTTTCCAGGACAGGGAAGACATGGTGGTGTATCAGGGTTTTATTACATGCAGGACTCATGAGTGGTCTCCTAAGGGCCCAAGTGAGAACACTATAACCAAGGGAATGCATTCCATATGACTTGATCCCATGTCAGCACCACCTGCCTTCTTAAAATGATAGGCCAACTCACTAGGTATCACTAACATAATAAATTCTGTAATTGGAAATCCAGCATGAGTTGCTCAGTCCATGCTTCTCACTATTGTCTAGCTTCTCTGACTTTCCTACCATATAAAGGTGTTCTCATAATGATTTCCTGTGATGTGCTTTAGTAGGTGGACAGGTGCTATGATTTAATTAATGCTACAAAGCTTGAAGATAAGTAGAAATATTTTTGAAGAAGTGAATGAAAAGTACAACCTGTAGACCAATAGTATTCAGCTTATTGCTTACTTTTACTGCTAGCTTTTCCAAATTTTGAATCATCTAGAAGTCAAATGTTTGTAAATGTCTGTGAGTGAGTTTCTAGACAGGGTTGAGGTAGAAAGACCCACCTTCAAAGTGGAGCACAAGTAATGTGGGCTGAGGACCAGGAGTGAGTCAGGAGGAGAAAGTGAACTGAGTATGAACATTCATCTCTTGTTCTGCTTCCTGACTCCTGATGTAATGTGGCCATGAACATCATGTCTACCATGATGGACTGTACCCATGACTTACGAGGTATAATAAGTCCTTCCTTCCTTCCTTCCTTCCTTCCTTCCTTCCTTCCTTCCTTCCTTCCTCCCTCCCTCCCTTTCTTCCCCAAGATCCTTTGGTCAGGTATTTTAGCACAACAACAGATAATGAATACTTAGTTTATCATGTACCTATTTCATAAATTATTGAATTTATGAAGAACTTTTCATACATGTTGACAGTGACTAAAATATCTGTCTTCCTTCACAATCAGTTCTAATGAACTTAAGATCACCTTGAACAATCACCTTCATAGCTTAAAACACAGATATTGACCACCTACCTGATAGTTATTAGTATACTGTTTGATGCAGACATATAGTTTGATATGATTTACAGTGTTAGAACACTACATAACTCAAAGGTGTACAGTTATGGGATCTTACATAATTAACAGTCATCATGGGATATAGTTAGAAATAACATATATGGAGATTGGAGATGTGGCTCCATTGTCAAAGTATTATAATTGTCAAATTGCATAATATCCAAAAGATCCTGGGTTTTAAGACCAGCACTGCATAAACCAGATATGTGGTGACTATAATCTTAGAAGTCCAGAGGTAAAGGTAGAAGGACCTGAAGTTCCAGTTCCTTCTCAGCTACATAGCAAGGTTAAAACCCAGTCTGGATGCATGAGCCTTTGTCTCCCAATATAACAAAACAAAAAGGAAATACTGGCTAATATTGTCATATGTCTTAAATGTAATATACATATGCATATATATTAAACTAGCTGAATGTAGACACTTGAAAAGTAGAAAAGGCCTTTTGTAAGATTTGATCATTATTTTATGTATACATGTTAATTGATTAATAAGATGTCTAAAATTCAAAGGAGCTATAGAATATATGATCACTGGTTTCTGCAGAGTTAATGAAAGTTGCCACTGTGTTAACAAGTTGTCATAGAGTCTATAGCATTAGCCTCTGAGCCTGAACCTGGCCCCTAAATGACACCTAGCTCTGCTACTGTTTTTGGCAAGATTTTCATTATTCTGAATCTATTTTTGCTGGGATCTCCTAATATTCCACTTCAGTTCAAAAACACTGAACTTTTGTAAGGATGAGTAACTTGCATGCTCCATTGATGTACTGCTCAGTACTTAACCACAGTTCACCAGCCACTCCATTCTGTTCTTTAATTCTTCATGTGCCTGTGTGGTTCTTACCTTTGTAATTCTACAGAGGGCAGATTGCCATAGCTATTGAAAGGAATCCTTTGAATGTTGGGAGGGAAGACACTCTACCCCTATGGACTGAAGAGTAAAATCTCATGCCCAGAGAGTAATTTTTTTTTTAAATCTGTGTACTATACTTGGAAAATAGGACAAGGCAACTATTAGTGAAATTTCACCACAGAACCAGTTCTGCCCAACGATCACAGCACACAGTAGATAAAACAAGCTGCCACTTGAAGAACAGTGTGCTGTCTCTAGTTTAGCTATCTTCCTTATTGTTATTCTGTGTGTGTGTGCAAGTATGGTTCTGTGTGTGTGTGTGTGCACGCGCGCGTGCACATGCCTTAATCTCCAGTATTGTTCTTTAATTATTCTCCACCTTGTTGTTTTGGATTTTTTTTCCTTGTTTGTTTGTTTGAAACAAAGTTTGCTACTGGCTTACAATTTACCAAATAAGCTAGGGAGAATGGCTATCAAGACCCAGGGTTGCTTGTATCTCCTGCCCAATACTGGGATTGAAAGCAAGTACAAGGTTAGGGACTGGGGATTGAATTCAGTTACTTAGGGTGATATTACAAGAAAGTTAGAAACAGAGTCAACTCTGCAAAGCATATTTTGTTTTCATCTTATATGTCAGGCATCAATCTTACAAATAAATCTTGGAAATGTGTTGGTACTTCCTACTTATTTTCCTTATATTTACTGGGAAGACCAAGCAGATAACTGGTGCTGCCACTGAAGAAGGACCAGAATAAAGGCCTACATTGTTTGCTGTTGGGAGCTAACCTGTACAATGGACATTCTTGATGACTAAAATATAGCTTGTGTTGATGTCCCTGTGTATCTTGGACCTTGTACCTTGTATTAAACTATACATTCCTGCCTATTATATAATAAATACTAAGAACAATGTGTTTTCTCCTTTATATTAATACATAATAAAGGGTAAAAAGGAAAGGAATCTCACAAAGCAGCCCCTCTGGGGCCTAGAACGATGGTTCAGCAGAGTAAAGGGATGAGCCATTGAGCTTGTTGACCTTAATGGGATTGTAGGCAATCACATAGAAAAAAGTGAGACCAAACCCGTGCAAACTGTCCTCTGCCCTTTGTGCCATGACAATTGTACCATGACACACCACAACAGTAAAAATAAATCAATGCATTTTATCAATTTTAAAATACAAAAAGCCACTTCTTTTTGCTACAACACACATTTTATCTGTTTGCTTTTTTTTTCCTGAAAGAAGAGGTCATTTTGTTTTCCTCTGTGCACAAATGAACTCAGCACCTACCTCCCGAGACCTGTCTTTCCTTTCCTTTATTCCATGAGAAGGCTTAATAGAATGCCTTCCTTTTCTCCCCAGGCGAGAACTTGGGTCCAATGAATGCAGACCTACTGGCAGTGAAGCTAGTCCAGGGAACAGCTCACTCAGACAGGGAAAAAAAATTCTACTGTAGAAAGGCAGGAACATACTGTTTATTGAACAGCTGCTATTCAGTTCCCAGGCTCACCCTTCAAGGGGCAGGCCATTCTAACAAAGGAAAGACTTGGGGTTAGTTTTCATTAGCATATGCAGACAGTACCTCTCACTAAGAAGAACAAAACAAATGTTTTGTTTTGTTTTGTTTTCCCATCAATTATGTGTTTTTGTTGGGTTCCTTGGTTGGGTTTTTTTGTTTTGCATTATTTTGGATATAGAAGGCTTTTATGAAAAGTAATATATATTAGGTACATATAATTTTTTTTAAAAAATTACTTTAGAGTTATGAAAAATTATGTTAAATATATAGATTAAAAGATATTAAGAAGTTAGGCTGTAGTTTCCCATACATAGAAATATTGTCTGGTATCACAGAGTGATATCTCTACAAAAGAAAGAAAGAAGGAAAGAAAGAAAGAGAGAGAGAGAAAGAAAAAAATAAGTACCACCGTGTAAATGAAATATTTGAAATTAATTGCTTTGTCTACTTGCATAAAGACAAAGTAAATAGAAAAATGGAATAGATCCCTTTCATAGCACAACACTGACTCCAATTGATATGTGTGAAGATGATCCCATGTGTTGTAGTTTCCTTGAAAAAAAGTCAAGTATGAACACCTGCAGTCCTGCATTTGTATTCTTACAACTCATGTACCAATAATAATAATAATAAAAATAATAATAGTAGTAGTAGTAGTAGTAGTAGTAGTAGTAGTAGTAGTAGTAGTAGTAGTAGTAAATGTGTGCATGACCATGATTACTTATAACCTCAGCACTCAGTAACAGAAATTGGTAGATCTTAAGGACTTGCTGATCACCCAACCTAGACCCAAATATGCTTTTGGGTCAGTAAGATACTTTGTCTCAAGGCAATAATACACAGAGAGCTCCACATGTGTGTGCACATTTATGTGCATCTGTTAATGTTCTTACAACACAAAACACACACACACACACACACACACACACACACACACACACAAACTGAAAGCAGCTATGATGTTTAGAACTGTTTTCCCCTCTAAGCTAATCTTTAAACCTGTGAGTTTGGAGATATCTCCCTTCTATATTGAAACTATAAAAAAATTAGAAAGAAGAAAACCAATTGTAACAACATATAATTCAGGGTTCAGTGATTTAAAAGTATCCTTTATCCCTGTGTTTCTATTTCTAACTTGCAGCCTTTGTGAAACCTAAATATGAAGATTGTCCTACTTCAGATTAACTTTGCCTTTTTTTCAACCACAGATATCCAGTGAGTGGCAAGTCAGTACAAGGTTGTGGGTTTGAATTCAACCCCTAGAATGCAGATAAAAAGCCAGCAGTCGCAACTCATGCTTCATGGACTGAGGGTAGGAAGGGGAAGTAGGGACAGAAGGATCCCTGGGGTTTGTTTGTCAGTCTGCTTGGTCAAATCAGTAAGCTACAAATTCAAAGAGAGACTGACACAAAAAGAAGGGGCAGTCCTTGAGGAAGATATCCTAGCTTCACCTCTGTCCTCAACAATCTTATACACATTATATGCATAGGTCTGACCTTACCCAGGTTCAAGTATAGAGCTAGCCTGCCCTTCTGGAGTTCAAGGGTAATGTGGTCTCCACGTTGTCCTTCTCCATGGAAGAGAACCCCATGTCCTTGCATGCTCTTGAACTTCAGGGAGATCACATCTTTGAGCGTGCTCACCGTCTTCTGATTGAACCTGTATAAAAGTGAGCTCCGGCCATCAAAGTCAGCTACATCTGATCCTGAGAGCAGAGAGAAGAGAGAAAGATACATTAGTGTGTTTCCTACAGCAGCTATTTTTGCTTTTCATCTTTGATGCTGCTCAGTTCATAGAAATATTCCTGAATTCTGTACGATCTCTCCTACAAGGAGGCACACAGAATAGAACCAACCTACATAGAGTCCAAGGAATCCTTCATTTGTAAGCTGATCATACATGCCACACTGAAGTAGAAACACCTATTAGTGATTATTGAACAAAACAAGACAAGAACAGTAGCAGGTTCAGGAACGGAGCTGTCACATAACTCCCTCCAATTATTTATATTAAGTAGGAAAGGCTCAAGGCAATGATTGGTCCTTCAGGTGAGAAGGAGAGCATTAGAGAAAATAGTGAGAGAACCTAACTCACTCCATATTAGAACAGACAGCCATGTTAGGCCTTAAGCTTCAATTTTCTGGAAGGACAACCAAGGCTTCTTGGAAAACACAAACACACACACACACACACGCACACACACACACACACACACACACACACACACACACACATCAAAAAGGCAGTGAATCAGCAACTGTCCCAACATCTCGCCAGAGGCTTACAACATATATGGAAAAAGTTACGGTAAGGTAACTCTCTCTTCCTCCCTTGAGGTAGGAAGCAATCAGAAGTGTACAGATACCACATAGCAAAAGCTTAACCAATCCTGGTAATGGTGACCCAACTGCAACTAGAAAAACCCAACTGTCTTTAAAAGTGACCTGTGACCTCCCCTTGTGGTCACCATTTTGCTTAGATAGGTAAACTCCTCCACATGATGGCTTTTTCTGCAGAAGAAATGCTCTTTGTGTTTGCATATTATTCAAATCTGGGTTCTTCTTTTAGTGATTCTTGGATTCTTACAATGCAGTACCTGGAGATCTAGAAACAATGGAACTTAGAATTAAGGATAAGATTACTTTAAAGAATGGAGAGGAACTTCATAGCATTAGGAAAGAGAAATGTAGGGAAAGTGAGAAAAATATATACCTGCTATGTAAGGGATAATGAGACAACCAACAGGAGCCTCCTCAGAGAGCAGCTCCTGTAAAGAAATACCTCTGAGGAATTTTAGTTCTATCCTTGGAACAAATAAAATACCTTATATTGTAAATACTTTTGGAGGTGGCAGACAAATTGTCTCTTAACATCTGCCTCAGTGAGAGTTACAGGGAACTGTGGCCTGATTGAGTTATGTGATCTAACATGAAGGTCCAAGCCCATGTTCTATCTGCCATCCTGTGCATAAGGAGACAGGTTATTAATGCCACATGCACCTGCATTAGGCTTTTCTGGACCAGTGCTGGTGTGTAATAACGTCTTATGACTTACCCTTCTTGCTAATTTGATTCTAACTTTTGAACATCTGATCTCTTTATCCTAAGCTCCAGGCTAGGATTGAAAAGGAGATAGCCTTTATTATGGCAACTCTTGATTAATGCACTCTTTTCTAGAATCATATCCTAAGAATTCTGAAGATTCTCAGGGGTTTGGTGGGAAATATTAGACAGTATGGAGACTGATGATTTCACAAAGGGGTAATATGATTTTATTGCCTTACTTGGACTGTTAATATACTGTTTTAATGTTTTAGGTAAAACATTCAGTCACCATTACTATGTTTTGTCATTTGTTCTTATCTGTGATAGTGCTTTAGTTGAGACATAAAACTTAAAGAAATGTATATGATAATATAGAATTTGTCAACATGTACATACATTGTTTAATATAAACTTAGAATTTCTAAACAAGTGTTATTTATTGAAAGCTTGATACAAGTGCCTATGGCACTGCAACCCTGTTTATCTAATTTCTGAAACACATGCTGCTTAGTTGAGCAGTATACCTGTTTTCCCTGCACATAACCTACTCACCCATTATGAAGTTAGAAAAGATATTAGCTGAGCCTTATAGCTATAGAGTTGACAATATTGAGGTGGCTAGATTTGTGAATGGCACTATTAACCTTGCTTAGTAACAGGACGTGAGGGGAAGTTCAAAGGACCTTCACCTGGAAGTCAATCACAATTCTTTTCTGCCTTTACTAGCTGGGATTGATCTTGTGATATTCTAGCATGTAGGGATTTGAGGTTACAGATTAGAGGTATTCACAGCTTCCATGTGAATCCACAACAGGGAGGGAGGTTGCAGTATAGCAGTTGTACCATTACCACTAATGCCCCTTTAGTTAACACCATGTCAATGCTCTGAAAGAATAATAAAAGTTTTGTTTGTGAAACTGGACTTTGGTGGTGTCCTTACTTTGGTCTGTCTACAGTTCACTATCTGGGATGAATAGTCATTTATTCACTTCTTCCCAGGGAAAGTTCAAATGATGATTACAAATTATAATTTTGATTTTTTCCTTCACACTATTGTCATTGATAGATACAGGAACTATACTTACTTCAACTTCAAATTGGGTGTATTCATTGTTTACCACTCTTTACTCCCTACCAGTTCTTTACCCTTAGTTTTCTTGATAACAGCTTGGCCAAATTCTTTGGATGATATCACTTCATACTTGATAATATATGCCAGTGGAATTTTGTTTGGCATATTATCCCAAATTCTGTTAATAAGGAAGTCAGATAGTGAAAGCCAAGAAGTCTTGATATAAACAAATTTATGAAGTATATGCTTACAGACGAACTGAAAAATGTCTATCAAAATATCCAGTAAATTATTTAGTAATGAGTGTGAGTGAGTGTGTGTGTGTGTGTGTGTGTGTGTGTGTGCTTGTGTGTATGTGTTTATGTAGACATTCATGCACATTCATGTTTACATATGCTACATGTGAACTTTAGATATTGACACTTGGTTCTTTCTCACCTTTTTTTTTTTAAGAGAATCATGACAAAAAACAAAAGGTCTGTCCACATTAAATGCAAACACGATTTTTCTTCAAGTATTTTTTTTTCTGTGTTCATTTTTTTTTTAAATTAAGTTGAGTATTTCTTATTTACATTTCGAATGTTATTCCTTTCCCAGTTTCTGGGCAAACATCCCCCTAATCCCTGCCCCTCCCCTTCTTTATTGGTGTTCCCCTCCCCATCCTTCCCCCATTGCCGCCCTCCCCCCAACAATCACATTCACTGGTTGTTCAGTCTTAGCAGGACCAAGGGCTTCCCCTTCCACTGGTGATCTTATTAGGATATTCATTGCTGCCTATGAGGTCAGAGTCCAGGGTCAGTCCATGTATAGTCCTTAGGTAGTGGCTTAGTCCCTGGAAGCTCTGGTTGCTTGGCATTGTTGTTCATAAGGGGTCTCGAGTCCCTTCAAGCTCTTTCAGTTCTTTCTCTGATTCCTTCAACGGGGGTCCTATTCTCAGTTCAGTGGTTTGCTGCTGGCATTCGCCTCGGTATTTGCTGTATTCTGGCTGTGTCTCTCAGGAGCGATCTACATCTGGCTCCTGTCGGTCTGCACTTCTTTGCTTCATCCATCTTGTCTAATTGGGTGGCTGGATATGTATGGGCCACATGTGGGGCAGGCTCTGAATGGGTGTTCCTTCTGTGTCTGTTTTAATCTTTGCCTCTCTATTCCCTGCCAAGGGTATTCTTGTTCCCCTTTTAAAGAAGGAGTGAAGCATTCACATTTTGATCATCGTCTTGAGTTTCATTTGTTCTAGGCATCTAGGGTAATTAAAGCATTTGGGCTAATAGCCACTTATCAATGAGTGCATACCATGTGTGTTTTTCTGTGATTGGGTTACCTCACTCAGGATGATATTTTCCAGTTCCAACCATTTGTCTATGAATTTCATAAAGTCATTGTTTTTGATAGCTGAGTAATATTCCATTGTGTAGATGTACCACATTTTCTGTATCCATTCCTCTGTTGAAGGGCATCTGGGTCTGTTCCAGCTTCTGGCTATTATTAATAAGGCTGCGATGAACATAGTGGAGCACGTGTCTTTTTTATATGTTGGGGCATCTTGTGGGTATATGCCCAAGAGAGGTATAGCTGGATCCTCAGGTAGTTCAATGTCCAATTTTCTGAGGAACCTCCAGACTGATTTCCAGAATGGTTTTACCAGTCTGCAATCCCACCAACAATGAAGGAGTGTTCCTCTTTCTCCACATCCTTGCCAGCATCTGCTGTCACCTGAGTTTTTGATCTTAGCCATTCTCACTGGTGTGAGATGAAATCTCAGGGTTGTTTTGATTTGCATTTCCCTTATGACTAAAGATGTTGAACATTTCTTTAGGTGTTTCTCAGCCATTCGGCACTCCTCAGCTGTGAATTCTTTGTTTAGTTTGAACTCCATTTTTTAATATGGTTACTTGTCTCCCTGCAGTCTAACTTCTTGAGTTCTTTGTATATTTTGGATTTTTTTTCTGGATGCAGTTTTTTTTTTTTTTTATCTTTGAAAACATGTGATTTTAATTACAGCAATATAACACCTTTACAAAGAAATGACAATTTTCATGGGTACATTTTACTGGATCTTACTGCCTTGCTTCCTTTATTAAAAGTAGATTTTAGTAAAGGCATGATGAATTCCATTTTTAAAAAGTTTTTTTCTTTATTCGATTTTTTTATATACAAAACAAATGTTATTCCCATTCCTGGTTACCCAGACATAAGCCCCCAATCCCCTTCCCATTCTTTATAAGGTTGTTTCCCTCCCCATCCACTCTCCCTTCCCACCTCCCCCCAACATTTCCTTACACTGAGGGTTCAACATAGGCATGACCAAGGGCTTACCCTCCCCATTGGTGCCCAACAAGTCCATTCTCTTCTAACATATGCAGTTAGAGCTATGGGTCAGTCCATGTATAGACGTTGGGTAGTGATTTTGTCACTGGGATCTCTGGTTGGTTGTTCTTATAGGGTTGCAAGCCTCTTCAACTCTTTCAATCCATTCTCTAGTTCCTTCGACAGGGTCCCCATTTTCAGTTCAGTAGTTTGATGCTAACATTCAACTCTGTATTTGACATTCTCTGGCTGTGTCTCTCAAAAGACATCTATATCAGTTTTCTGTCAGCATGCACTTTTTAGCTTCATCAGTCTTATCTAGTTTTGGTGACTGTATATATATATATGGGCCACATGTGGGACAGGCTCTGAAAGGCCATACCTTTACTTAATGCTCCAAACTTTGCCTCTATTTCCCCTCCTATGAAGATTTTTTCCCCCTTTTAAGAAGGAGTGAAGCATCCACACTTAAGTCTTCCTTCATCTTGAGCTTCAGGTGGTCTCTGGATTGTATATTGTATTTTTGGGTAATATCCACTTATTAGTGAGAGCATACCACCTGTGTTTTTCTGTGATTGGGTTACCTCGCTCAGGATGATACTTTCTAGTGCAATCCATGTCTATGAATTTCGTGAAGTCATTGTTTTTGATTGCTAAGGCTGATATAAACATAGAGGAGCATGTGTCCTTCTTATATGTTGGAGCATCTTTTGGATTGTATTCCCAGGAGACATATAGCTGGGTCCTAAGGTAGTGCAATGTCCAGAGGAACATCCAGAATGATTTCCAGAGTGGTTGTCCAAGTTTGCAATCCCACCAAAAATGGAGGAGTGTTCCTCTTTCTCAACATCCTCGACAGCATCTGTTATCACCTGAGTTTTGAACTTAGCCATTCTGACTGGTGCGAGGTGAAATCTCAGGGTTGTTTTGATTTGCATATTCCTAATGACTAAGGATGATCTGAATTTCTTTAGGTATTTCTCTGCCATTCAATATTCCTCAGCTGAGAATTCTTTGTTTAGCTCTGTACCCCATTTGTAATAGGGTTTTTGGCTCTATGTAGTCTACCTTCATGGGCTCCTTTTATAATTTAGATATTCACCTTCTATCAGATATAGGATTGGTAAAGATCTTTTCCCAATCTATTGGTTGCCAATTTTTCATGATGACATTGTCCTTTGCCTTGCAGAAGCTTTGCAGTTTTGTGAGGTCCCATTTGTCGATTCTTGATCTGAAAGCATAAGCTATTGATTGGTGTTTTGGTCAGGACATTTTCCCCAGTGCTCATGTGATCAAGACTCTTACACAGTTTTTATTCAATTAATTTGAGTGTATCTAATTTTATGTGCAGGTCCTTGATCCACTTGGACTTAAGCTTTGTGCAGGGCAATAAGAATAAGTTGATGTGCATTTGTCTACATGCTGACCTAAAGGTGTACCGGCACCATTTGTTGAAAATGCTATCTTTTTTCCATTGGATAGTTTTAGCTCCTTTGTCAAAAATCAAGTGATCATAGATGTATGGGTTCATTTCTGGTTCTTCAATTCTATTCCACAGATCTACTTACCTGTCTCTGTACCAATACCATACAGTTTTTTTTTGTTTTTTGTTTTTTGTTTTTTGGTTTTTTTTATCACTATTGCTCAGTAATACTGTTTGAGGTGAGGGATGGTGCTTCACCCAGAAGTTCTTTTGTTGTAGAGTATAGATTTCACTATCCTTGGTTGTTGTTATTTCAAATAAATTTGCAAATTGCTCTTTCTAACTCCATGAGGAATTGAGTTGAAATTTTGATATGGATTCCATTAAATCTGTAAATAGCTTTGGATAAGTGGCCATTTTTACTATATAATTCTTGCCGATTCATGAAGATGGGAGGTCTTTCCATCTTCTGAGATCTTCAGTTTCTTTCTTCAGAGATTTGAAGTTCTTGTCATACAGATCTTTCACTTGCTTGCTTAAAATCACACCAAGATATTTTATATTATTTGGGACTATCATGAAGGGTAACAGTTCCTTAATTTCTTTCTCAGCCTATTTATTATTGGAGTAGAGGAAGGCTCCTGATTTGTTTGAGTTAATTTTATACCCAGTCATTTTGATGAAGTTGTTTATCAGGCTTAGTAGTTGTCTGGTGGATCTTTTGTGGTCACTGAAGTATACTATCATATCATCTACATACAGTGATATTTTGATTTCATCCATTCTAATTTGTATCCATTTGACCTCCTTTCATTGTCTGATTGCTCTGGCTAGGACTTCAAGTATTATATTGAAAAGTAGGGAGAGAGTGGGCAGCCTTGTCTAGTCCTTGATTTTAGTTGGATTGCTTCAAGTTTCTCTCCATTTAGTTTAATATTAGCTACTGTTGTACATTTGCTGTATATTGCTTTATGTTTAGATATGGGCCTTGAATTACTGATCTTTCCAAATCTTTTATCATGATGGGGTGCTGAATCTTGTCAAATGGTTTCTCAGAATGTAATAAAACAATAATGTGGGTTTTTTTTGAGTTTTTTCATATGGTATATTACATTTATGGATTTCTGTATATAGAACCATCCCTGTATCCCTGGAATGAAGCCTACTTGGTCATGATGGATGATCGTTTTAATGTGTTCTTGGATTCAGTTTGCAAGAATTTTATTGAGTATTTTTCCATCAATATTCATAAGGGAAATTGGTCTGAAGTTCTATTTCTTTGTTGGCCTTTGTGTAGATTAGGTATAGCATATTTGTGGCTTCAAGAAGGAATTGTGTAGTGCTCTGTCTGTTTGTATTTTGTGGAATAATTTGGACAGTATTGGTCTGAGGTCTGTTATGAAGGTCTATTAGAATTCTGCACTAAACATATCTGGTCCTAGGCTCTTTTCGGTTGGGAGACTTTTATTAATCTCTTTTATTTCTGTACGCATTGTTATTATTATTGTCGTTATTGATGACAAGCCTTAGTCTGTGATGATCTGATAGGCTGCATGAGATTATTTCTATCTTCCTGTATTTGTTGAAGACTGTTTTCTGACCTATTATATGGTCAATTTTGGAGAAGGTACCATGAGGTGGTGAGAAGAAGGTATATCCTTTTGCTTTAGCATGAAATGTTCTATAAGTATCTATTAAATCCGTTTGGTTCATAACTTCTGTTAGTTTCTCTATGTCACTGTTTAATTTCTGTTTCCATGATCTGTCCATTGATGCCAGTGGGGTGTTGAAAACTCCTACTATTATTGTATGAAGTGCAATTTGTGATTTGAGTATTAGTAAGGTTTCTTTAATGAATATAGGTGCCCTTGTATTTAAAGCACAGATATGTAGAATTGATAGTTCATCTTGGTAGATTTTTCCTTTGATGAATATGAAGTGTCATTCCTCATCTTTTTTCATAACTTTGCTTGAACACCAATTTTATTTGACATTAGAATGGCTGCTCTAGCTTGTTTCTTCAGACCATTTGCTTTGAAAGTTGTTTTCCAGCCTTTTACTCTCAGGTAGTGTCTGTCTTTGTTCTGAGTCATGTTTCCTGTATACAGCAAAATGCTGGGTCCTCTTTCCCTATTCAGTCTGTTAGTCTATGTCTTTTTATTTGGGAATTGTTGCTTCCTGTTATTTTTATTGTTAGAGGTGAAATTCTATTTCTGTGTCTCTCTTCTAATGATTTTGTTGCAAAGGAATTAATTTCTTGCTTTTGCTAGTGTGTAGTTTCCCTCCTTGTGTTGGAGTTTTCCATCTATTGTCCTCTGTAGGGCTGGATTTGTAGAAAGATATTGTGTAAATTTGGTTTTGTCATGAAATATCTTGTTTTTTCCATCAATGGTAATTGAGAGTTTTGCTAGATATAGTAGTCTGGGCTGACATTTGTGTTCTCTTAAGGTCTGTATAGCACCTGCCCAAGAACTTCTGGCTTTTTATAGTCTCTGGTGGGATGTCTGGTGTAAATCGGATAGGTCTGCTTTTATATGTTACTTGACCTTTTCCCCTTACTGCTTTTAAAATTCTTTCCTTGTTTTGTGCATTTGGTCCTTTGACTATTATTTTACAGGAGGAATTCTTTTATGGTCCAATCTATTGGAGTTCTGTATGCTTCTTGTATGTTTATGGGCATCTTTTTTTTTTAAGTTAGGGAAGTTTTCTTCTATAATTTTGTTGAAGATATTTACTGGCCCTTTAAGTTGGGCATCTTCACTTTCTTCTCTTCCTATTATCCTTAGGTTTGATTTTTCATTATGTCCTGGATTTCCTGAATGTTTTGGGCTAGGAGCTTTTTTGTTTTACATTATATTTGATGGCTGTTTTGTTGTTTTCTATGGTATTTCCAGCCCCTGAAATTGTCTCTTCTATCTCTAGTATTCTGCTAGTGATGCTATGGATCTAAGACTCCTGATCTCTTCCCTAGGTTTTGTATCTCCAAGGTTGTCTCTCTTTGTGCTTACTTTATTGTTTTTATTTCCACTTTTAAATCCTGTATGGTTTTGTTCAATTTCTCAACTTATTGTTTGTGTTTTCCTATAATTCTTTAAGGGATTTTTGTGTTTCCACTTTAAAGGTTCTACTTCTTTACTTGTGTTGTCCTGTATTTCTTTAAGGGAGTTATTTATGTCCTTCTTAAAATCTTCCTTCTTCAATGTAAAATGTGATTTTAAATCTACATCTTGCTTTTCTGATGTGGTTAAATATCCAGTATTTGCTTTGGAGGAAGAACTGGGCTCTGATGATGTCAAATAGACTTGGTTTCTGTTGCTTAGGTTCCTGGGCTTGCCTCTCACCATTAGGTTGTCTCTGGTATTAGCTTGTCTCACTGTCTCTGACAGTGGCTTGATCCTCCTGAAGGCCTGTGTGTCAGCACTACTGTAGAATGTTTTTCTTTCAGCCAGATCTAAGAACAGAGAGCTCTACTTTCAAGTGTGTAGGTGATCCTGGTGACTGTCTTTCAGCTCTAGGCCCAGGCAGAAATGTGAATTGTCCTGCGCCTGACTTCTCCTATGTTCCTGTGCCCAGTGGGGACAGAGGGCACTAGCAGATTTCCTCTTGAGTCGGGAAATGTGGGCAGAGAGTCATCTCCCCTGATTTCTCAGGAGTGTCCGATCTTCTGAGCTTCCAGTTCTCTCCCCCATGGAAACTGGGTTCAGGGAACTATGTGACTGTTTTACTTCAGTTTCAGGTACCTGCCAGAACCAGTAGGTTCCTGCAGCTGACTGCTCCTATATTCCTGTATACAGAGGTACTTTGCAGTTTCCTCTTGGACCACAGATGTGGGCAGAGGTGGACAGAAGTGGTTGTCTGTCCTTAGATCTCAGAATTATCCACACTTCTGAGTGTTCAGCTCTCTACCCAGGGGATTTGAGTGCAGGGAGCTGTGAGATTGGTTCAATTCAGATCAGGGCACCCTTTCTCATATTTTAGACTCATACAGCCCAGATTGTTCCTGAATTGACAATATTACTAAGGATATCATTGAGCTTTTCATCACCCTGTCTCTATTGTTTATGTGCAATAATTACAAGAGTGCTTCATGTGCCTGATTTTATGAAGTGATGAGGAGAATTCAAGTTCTTGTGCATGGAACATATTCTTTCTACCAACCACCCCTGTCTCCTCAGCTCTCATTTTTCAGTGAACATAGTTCTCAACAATTAAGCAGACTGAATGGCCAGCGAGCTCCAGGGATCCCATTCTACACCAAGGCTGAGATCAGAGAAGCGTGTCACTGAACCAAGCTTTTTAAATGTGTGCTGATTAAGGTTTCCATGCTTGTCCAGCAAGCTCTTTACCACTAATCAATCTGCCAACCTCCTTGGAAAATTATTATAAGTTACTTGCTTATTCTTTCTCTATTTTTATTACAAAAAATGGTACTGTAAAATGTTATTACTTTTATAATATAAAAGAAATAAGACTGCTAAATTACAACTAGGAAGGGATTCATTATCTAGCATCTTAGCAGGGTGAAAGAGAGGTGAAAGGCTATGTGGACAGGATACAATTTTTCTTGTTTGAAATCCAGAATCCACAAAAACACAATTTTTCTGAATTTACTAGCAATTATAATATTCTTAGAGTGATTGTTCATAATGACAACTTATTTTTCCTATTCAAGGATATATAATTATCCTTAAACAATTTTTTAAAGGAAGAAAAACTCATCATTTTCTGTAATTACCTTAAAAGTAAAATTCTATAATTTATTTTTTACATAAAACAGTTAGCAACAAAGTCCTCGAAGACTCTGGATTGTAAAAAGTAACTGGCCAGATGCAAGGAGGTTTTTACAATCTCTTGTGTTTTACAAAACCTTACCATTCAATATTATAAACACATTTATGTGTATTGTACTCACTGAACTTCAAGATGAACTTATGGAGCTCTTGGCCCTGTAGTACTGTCAAGGGTAATGAGTGCCATGGGTTGAGAGAACATCAGAGCTGTAGCTTGCCATCTGTATCATCTTTGCAACTTTATCTCTCTAAGTCTTAAAATCATACACAAGATACATACTTCAGAAACACATAATACATATTCTTTAGGAAGAAAAAAAACTTCAATGCTGGGAATGTAACTCAGTAGTGTTTGCTGTGCATCAATGAGGACTGGCTGAGCTCAGACTCCAACATTCCTTAAAAACAACCAGAAGTACCTAAAATCCTGAAACTATAGAGACAAAGCCAGGAAGGTATTGGGTGCCCACTAGCTAGCACCTCTAGATGAAAAGATAAGGTCCAGATTATATTAGAGACCTATTCTCAAAAATGAGTTCTTTATTTAGCTGGAGAGAAGTCCTTGTGGATAACAGTAAGGAGTACTCTTTCTATTCCCTGAACTTACATGGGTGGTTCTCTGCAGAGTATAACTCCTGATTCTGGACACTCAATGCCTACTGGACTCTACAGAAACTTGCAGTCACATGTGCATATAATTAAAACGAAAAATAAAACAAACATTAAATAAAATTGTCAGAAACTGAGAAATACATCTCATTTCCGCCTCAATATATATGCACACTCTTTTGGCCCTACACACACACACACACACACGCACACACACACTGAAGTATGAGTAAAATGGTGAAAGAGGCCAGACATAATGGGTGAGAAGATATGGGGGAAGGCAGTTTTGAGCATATTATATTGTATGTATATATATATACATATATATACATATATATATGTATATATATGTAAATGTATATATACATATGTGTGTGTGTATAAAATCATCAGAGAATGAATAAACAAAGAAAGAAATTGATAATCTAAAAATTAATCATGCTAACACAAGTCATTTTATAAACAATGCAATATATGCCAATTTACCAGATCATGCAGTGATGCACTATTGGATATTCCTAAACTTTCACCCAAATGGTGCTGTTTTATTCTGGCGACTGGTTTCCTGCCCAATGTGTGCCAGTGTGAGCCCAGTTTCCTACATTGTCTTGTTTCCATCAGCTTACACTGGGGTTGTGGAAATGGTCCATCTGTGAAGCTATGTATAGTGGATCCCTGCTCTTTTCTGATTACTGTCACTGCCACAGCGATGTACCATGAAATAACACATAGCAACCATCAGTGCTTAGAAAGGGAATGCAAGGTGAATATATACATAGGGAGAGTGTATAGTCCAAAAAGAAAAGGAGGGCCCAGATACACAAAGAGATCATCAGTATGCTGATACTGAATGAATCACTTGGGAAGAGATGGACCTACTATCACAGGTTAGGGTAGGGGATGAAAGACAAAAAAACACAGGAGACTCAGTGATCAGATCTGGTGATAGATAGCAAGATTTCTGCTTTCCAGCATAGACGGGGAAACAAGGTACAAGAGATTATACCTAAGCAGTACCTAGAAATCTACACTTATTACAGGACTATAGATCCCACCTCCATGGGAAAATTCATTGTTTAACCTCTAGATTTCCACAGAATGGAGAACATCACTCCATTACAGTGCCACTGCCCAACACTCTGCTAAACTTCTCCCACACCACACTGTTAACAGTGCAGATCTGATTTTGAGGACACCTGACTCCAAGCTTCTATGTCCCAGGACAAAGGATGGCATCAGGGACACATGGTTACAAGTAGGAGCAGTTTACTGAAAAAGGAGAAAGGACTACTGAGGATGAGAGTGGGCAAACATGAGGAGCATAGGGGAGAGCAACTAACTGTTCATCAGCTCTGAGCCAGGGGACATATGCCTCTTTATAGGGTAACTATACATTACCTGCCTCTTGCTCATTTGTGTAACATGAGGTTTTCTTACACATATACTCTATCTGTATGGTGACAAAAAAGGAATCCAGTCCTCCTCTGCCAACTGGCTCTGTTCATATATTAATATAGATGCTGCTGTTTCCAGTGTCTATTCTCTTACCACAATACTACATTGGAAATTTGGACATTACATATTTTAGTAGAGTCTGACATTGGTCAGGTCATGTACTGTGCTTAATATGAGAAAATAGAGATGAACAAGTATGATTTTTGTATTTAGGAATCCATAGAAGAATACTAGAAGAAATTTGAGTTCTTAAATAGGTCAAATGTAGAAACCATAGGTGTTGCTTCTTTGCAGAATTATGTATAGTAATATATTTGTTTAAATACTGAAAGTTTAACACATACAAAATTTTGCTATTGCCTTTTACTTCCTATTTTCTTTCATGACCTTACATTGAAGTATTGTTGGCCACTAGAACCTTTGAAGACCTAATTTCTCTGTAAAGTTCTATGTTGTAGAACTTTTCTTTCTCCAGTAATTTCATGGCCTCCTCTCAATTATTATCATAGATGTGATGACCTACATTCAATTTCTTGAAGTTTCTGAATAGTCTAAGGGCCTTAATGAATAGATGAAATGTCAAATATATGCATGTAATCCAAGGAAACAGGTCTGTATGCTGAAGAATCTGAGCTTTAGGTAAAGAAGAAACATCTATAAATGTTTCCTTCTTGTTCTGCAGCTTGTTAGATGTGAATGGAGTCAGAATTCTGAACTTCACAAGAAATATTTATATTGACCATTTGATGATGCCTATAAAAGCTTGGCCTACAAAGTCACAATGAGAATTACAGAATTATAGGCACATACATGTGAATCCACATTCAGTATCATGTCTGCTCATTATTAATGCAGAGGAGCTTTCCAGTGCAAAAGATTGTGAGTGACAGATGAAGACAGTATCAAGATTGGTGTGAATATGTTATGAGGGAGTTTGACATGGAGAAGTTTTGATGACTTTTTCAAAGAGACTTCATTTGAGTGTTCAGCTGTATGTGGAACATCTCTATTAACCTGCTTCCCAACCTCCATGGCTCAGGTAACATGCATTGAAAGGAGTGCAAAGAAAGAGCTGAAGAATTTATGAACTGGACTCAGAAGATTATATTTTCTTGAACAAATAAAACATGAAATACTACTATTCTTCATCTGGAAAAATTATACTAAGACTGAAGAAGTAAACAACTCATAAGTATCAGGGAGTTTCTAAAACTTATAACATTCTTAAAGCCCTTCTCCAAGCTTACATAAGCAATAGTGACTGCTAGGGAGAGATGATTTTCTGGTCTATCCAGATGCCTACAAGATGTGCATTGAGCTCCAGGCAAATACCTTTGGTGATTTGTCACATATCCTAGAGTTTTGGTGATGCAAATGTAAAATGGTTATAAGTTATCTTTGTTCCTGCAATTAATTCCTCAGTGTTGGTTCACAAGTCATCTCAATAAACTTATGGGTTTTTCAAACTGGGCTTAAGTATACCTATTTTTGTACTGTTGTTAATACCCTACTGGGGTGAATATATATTTGTATCTCGCTAGGAAAATTCATACATGTATTGATCTATAGTAATGACTGGATCATAGTGATATGATTATTTGATGAATTTTTACAGTAACTGCCCCAACTTCAGGTGCTAGCTGCCTATTCACACTGAAATGGTTACTTCCCTCTAGAGCAGTGGTTTTCCACCTGGTGTGGTTTTTGACCACTTTGGGTTTTGAATGACCCTTTCATGTTATGGCCTTCTATCAGGCATTCTAGATGATACATATATTATGATTCATAACAGCAATTAAATTATAATTATGAAGTAACAACAAAGGAAATAATTTTATGGTTGTCACCAGAACATGAGAATCCACATTAAAGGGTCGCAATATTAGGAAGGTTAAGAACCACTGCTCATGTTTTCCATATTTTCCCTTGACCTGTAGAGGTTCGGTATCACTTACACTTGCTGACTCTCACAGCGATGAGGTGTCCTTTAATGAGCACAGGCCCAACCTGGTATGATGATGCAAGCTTTTCTCCAAACAACACTAACATTTATCAACAAAACTCAGTGAAATGCCCTAGACATTTGCAATATTAACTAAGTAGCACATAAATGCTCACAACCATTTCACAGATGGAGAAGCAGAAACTCAGGAGAAGTTTTGAAGAAGGATTAAATGTAATAACTATATATTTAACCCTTTCCCTAGACACCAGAGTGATGCTTAACATTGCCAACATGAATTATAGAAGCAGATTTAAAATGGAAATAATGATTCATAATTTTTACTGCTGTCATTATAAAGTGAAACACAACATACTTTAGGTTTTCGTCATTGGACTTTGTTATGCCCCTATAATGATTGCCTTATTTGGAATTTAATTTGCAGACAGATTCCAGTAGTATACATTAAAACCTTTACTGATTACATAAATATCTTGCTAGATTCTATTTTAAACTATTAGAAAATGAAATAAAATATATGCCATACCATAAGATGCATCTAGGCTAGGTACGAGCTCTTATTTTTCACAGTTGTTATTGTATTGTATGGTTTATAAATTCTCTCTCTCTCTTCTCTCTCTCTCTCTCTCTCTCTCTCTCTCTCTCTCTCTCTCTCTCTCTCTGTGTGTGTGTGTGTGTGTGTGTGTGTGTGTGTGTGTGTGTGTTTGTGGTAATTACAGGTATGCATGTGTATGCAGGAGAACAGAAAACAACTTTCAGGATTCAGTTCATTCCTGGAAATCTTTTCTTTTATTCAGGCTTCTCTTTTAAATTTATTTTTAATTTTATTGTTTCTATTTCCAAGATGTAAACTACAACTAATCTAACTCATGAGCTTGCAATTAAATATTCTCCCTGTTTCCAACTTTTCTGTAGGCTTGCTGGTATTACAGAAGTATGTCCCCACCTTTGGCTTTTACATGGATTCAAACTAAAGTCATCTTGGTTACTTGCCAAACATCTTAACCCACTGAACTATCTCATTACTGCCATTATTACTGCTTATTATAAACACCAAAGTAACCAGCAACAAAATATAACTTTTATATTCTCTCACAATTTTCCATGGTTAACCGAGATGTTGTTTGTGTCGTGGATAAACAAACTATTTTTGGGTAATTGCTAAGATACTTATGCTTTATTTAATGGGCTTGATAGATATGCATTATCTAGATTTTTCTTCCTTTGGAAAAAAAATGAGAAAATCAAGACACAGAAGACCATGCACCTGTTCAAAGGTATACACAAGATAATGAGTTGTTTGACATTGAAGACAAGTTTTGCCTCATTAAATAATGGGGTTCTTCAAGGATTTTGTGAATTTTAAAGATCTTTGTGCAGTTTGAAGAAAGCATATACTATAAAAGTCAAATAATGAAAAAAAATAATGTAGGCATTTGCTATTAAGTAAGTTCACATGGACTACTGAAATTTGGGAACGTGAACAGTAAGGATCGGGTTGAGAAAGATGGAGGGAGAGCATGCCAGGAGAAACACCCAGAACTAGGAAACATATGGAGAGATATGTGGAAACTTAGTGCAGTTGGAACTTCTTGGAATCTGTGAGGGAGATCCTAGTGAGGACTTCTAGTAATGACAGATACAGAATCTGATGAGGCTATCTCTTGTAGCCAGGCAAGGTTCCCAATGGCAGGACTGGGCTGTATTTGGTTGAGCTGTTGTTCAAGAGGGTCCTGTGGAGATCTCAAAGCAAATAAGTTTGATGAGAGGACAGAGAGTTATTATTTTGGAACTCACAGTAGGGCCTCATTTGTGAGGAATATATTTGCAAAGCTCACTGAATATGTAAACTGGTGCCTATAGGAGGCCTTCACCCTTATATTCTAATCACTTTTATGTAGAAAGGTACTCTGAAGGATAAAAAACAAAAGCAAAAAAACATCAACACCAACCCAGTCACAAAACTTTTGACCTACAATCTGTCCTGCTTGCAAGATATGCTGAGGCAATCATGGAGTAGAACTTGTGGGAGTAGCCAAAAAATATCTGATTTAAATTGAGGTTCACTCAATGAATGGAAGTCTATGTTCTGCACTGCTTGGAGAGCCATATACTATGGACTATGTAGCCCAGAGACCTAGGGTAATACCAACATGAATGAAATGATTCCTAATGATATTCTGCTATACTCATAGATTCATTTTCCTTAGTCATCATTGCAGAGGCTTCCTCTGGAAGTAGATGCAGATACCTTTATTCAGGCACAGTGCAGAAAGAATTTAAATAAATTGGAGGACCCATCAGGTCCTTCCTTTCAAGCTTGGGTAAATCCCATATAAGAGGGTGGAGAAAGATTGTGAAAGTCAGAGAAGATGGAGGATACCAGGATAAGGTGGTCCACTGAGTCAACCAAGTATAGCTAATATGAGCTGCAACAAAGTTTGTGTTGTCTGAACATATTCCTCTGCATATATGTTGTGGCAATGAGCTTAGTGGATTTGTGTAACCTGAAACAGTGGGAACTATTGTGTGTTTGACTTATTTACCAGCTCTTGGAACTTTTCCCCTCCTGTTTGGTTGCTTCTTCCAGTCTTATTTTGAGGCTTTTGGCTTTGTCTTATTGTATTTTGTTTTGTCATGTTTAGTTGTTGTTTCTTGGAAAACTACTCTTTTCTGAATGGAGACAGAGGGGGAGTATATCCAGGGTAGAGAGGAGGTGAGGACTGGTGAGAAGAGTGGAGGGTGGGGAACCTATGGTCTGCTTGTATTGTATTTAAAAAGAATCTATTTTCTGTGTTTTTATATTGCTTATTTTATTTATTTACATCTCAAATGTTATTCCCCTTCCTGGTTTCCCCTACATAAACTAACCCCCCCCTTGCTTCTACAAGTATGCTTCTCCACCCACCCACCTACTCCTGCCTAACAGCAATAGGCTTGCAAGAATCTATTTTAAATATGTAAGAAAAGAGAAGAAAGAAAAGATGAGAAAAAGAGAAGGAGAGGAGAGGAGAGGAGAGAGGAGAGGAGAGAGAGGAGAGGAGAGGAGAGGAGAGGAGAGAGAGAGAGAGACGAGGAGAAAGAATGCCAAATCAAAGAGGAAAGTAGGTAAGATGGTCCAGCAAGGAAAATGCTTGCTATGCATGCCTAACAGTGGAGTTTAATTTCTGAACCTCACAGAAAAGTAAAAAAAGACAGACTGAACAACACACACACACACACACACACACACACACACAATTTCATAATTATAATATAGAGGCATAGGTTTCTTTTCTTTACAAGTTAATATGGACTTCCCTGACTCCTAGTCTTCTTGTATTTCTTCCTGTACACAAAGTCCAATAAACTCCGCATGATCTGCTAGAAGATTTGCTTGTGGAGATATGGTCCTGTTCTAGTCATCCATATGTGAATCTTGACATTTTCTCTCAGTTCTATTCTATTGATGCTTGCTAGGTTACTACTAGCTCTCTTTTCTTCTAGCTGATTTGCATGATCTCATTGCTCTCAGATAGTCTTTGTTTTTACATGTTTACATGTATTCTTTTTCTTTTTGCTTAGTTTTTGGATGTGCATGTGGTGTGTGTGTGTGTGTGTGTGTGTGTGTGTGTGTGTGTGTGTGTGTGTGTACGAGGGTGCTGAGGGTGCCTGGAATAGAATGGGGGACAAGAGACATGAAGAAGGATGCCAAGACAAGAGTCTGATCAAGGCGATAATTTTATTTTTTCCCAAGGCTGAATTTATACAATAACAGGGGTAACAGAGGGAGGGGGGAAGTGTGAAACATTTACTCAGGCCAAGGGCATAGTATTTGTGTGGTCAGCTGATGTCAACAGAATGTATAAAAAGGTCACAGGTTTGTCATATCTATTAGTCAGCAGGATGTTGGTTTTTCAGAAAGGTTACAGGTCATCACATTGGGCTTCGTAACATCCGATATATTTCTCAGCAAGGTCATAGCTTTATCATATCATTATTCATTCTTACCACTAGATTTGTATTAGTCTTCTGCAGCCGGCTGGGGATTTTCTATGAACCCAGTCATACTTAACTCTAACCATAATATTAACATCAATAATGGAGGGTTTCAAGGACATCGCTCCCAACGTGTGTGTGTGTCTGTGTGTGTGTGTGTGTGTGTGTGTGTGTGTGCTGCATGTTTTATTGCATTTTACAGAAGTGGAGGTAACCTATTTATGTGGAAATAAATGCAGATGAGGACCCAAAGTTGATGTTGAGCACTTTCCCTCATGCTCCCATCTTAATTATTGGGGCAGACTCTCTCACTTGAACCCAAATTTCACTGATAGCTTATCTAGTTTATCATCTCATTTCAGGGATTTTTCTTCTACTTCCTTTGTGCTAGGATTAGAAATGGGATTCTTTATCTGTGTGGGATTTATATGGGTGCCTGTGACCTGAAATAAAGTGCTTGCATCAGTATAACAAGTGTTTTATCCACAGAGAAATCTTTCCATCTCTATGGCTTGCTTCTATTAGTCCCTTTCAGCATATGTGTCTACATCCAAGATGTTCAGCATGGATGGATAGTGACACCTTTGATAAACTTTCTGGTTCTAAACTCTATGGTGGAGAGTGTAGCCATGATTCTGCACCCAACAGAAGCAGATTAGCTCTTTGTGCTGGACAGATCACAAGAGTGGTTCCCCATTCTTTCCAAAGTGAGATTCAATGTCAGAAGTATATCACACCAGGAGAAATATTTATGAAGGCCAAGGGTATTTTCAGTAGAGAGATTCCATTAAGAAAGAATACACAGGGTCAGATCTTGGAACTGTGAAGATCAGTTAGGTCTAGCCTCATCCACAACTAACTGCAGTATTCTATGGCAGTGATGCAGGTCAGAAATACAGGATCTAAGACCTCATTGCAGAAAACCTGGGCATATATAAGAAAAAAAATCTGTTGGCTCATTTTCAAAATAAAAATACTTTGAGTCACTTTAAGTCTAGATGCAGATGGACAGAAAACAATGAGAGCCCCTAAACTAGCAAACCCTACCTACATTCTGTTAACTTGACAATGACATTGGCTATCCAAATTGGAAGCTTAAAGTAGAAAGTTACTAACAGCCAAGGTTGTCTAGCAGTCTACACCCTGACAATCTATAAAAAAACTACATTGTAAAACATCAAGATGAGCAGTATTGTTGTGAAAAAATGACCATAAATGAAAAGGGGAAAGAAGACCTAGATAATGTGTAAGATTGCTAATTCCTTAGCCAATAGAAAGAGAGGGGAGGAAGGAAGAAAGAGAAGGTCTTGTGTCCTGTTTCAAATAAGTACTCTCTGTTCTCAGTGTTCCTGTCATTTTGAGTTGACAATCAGTTTTGCAAAATAATAAGATAAATGGTTCTGCTTTCTCTACACTGAGTCCCCAGTGCTTTTATGAAGAGAGGGTCAACATTTCTCATAGAATGAACCAGCAGCTGATATGTTAAAGACATGATATGTTAAGAAATCCTCTAGGAGACTTTGATGTTTGTTGAATTCCGAGGACCATTTGAGTTCCTTTTCTCTTTTTCTGTTATGTGCATACTCTGGAGAGTTCATTACTATATCCACAATTCCAGTGACCTGAAAAACAGCTATTAGGTACATACTATAGTGAATAATGTTTTTTTAGTATGTTATTATTGCAAACTCTATTCAATGCAATCTTTCGGCTTGGTTTCAGTAATGACACATTGGCAGATTTTTTTTCCAGACAGTGGTGGATAGGCTAATCAATGTCCTGAGAATCCCACAGCAAGGGTTAGTAGTATATCTCCCCAGGCTGACCGTCCAGGTGAAATCGAATCCTGCCTAGCCATCTTACTTCTCTGAACAGCTCCAGAATGGCAATGAGGCCTGAGTTCCTACTGGCTCCATAATTGGAGACCTAGCTGTCAAACTTACTTTCTAAAGAAGAGAGAGATTTTGTGGCAAGTTCTGGCATGTTTGATGGGTTGTGGAAACCTGTCAACAAATCAGCTAAGAAACAGATTTTCTTTCTAAAATGGTCTAAACTTGAATTCCCAGGTGGGCTGAAGCACAAGATCTAGGAGGAATTTGTGTCTCAGAATCAGAAAACTGAACGTCAATGCTGACAGAAAAAACTACTCAACCACCCTGAGAAAATCAGTCCTACTTGAACTTTTTAGCTACTCAGAGTCAAAGAAATTTTCAATTCAAATACATTTTGAAGCTTTTCTCAAGATACATTACATGAAAATAAATACATTCAGATCATGTTCTTGCACTGGAGACCCGAGGGGATTGGCTTGTAATCCATAAAACACAAAAGTTTCCACAATAACCTTGACTATTCACCAATCTCCCACCAGTCATGTGACTTTTCCAGACTTTGTCAGCAGCTCTGATTACGTCAAATGAACCCTCAGTACAAAGAAAGTTTCCTAAGTAAACTGTCAAAGGTTAAGGATAGTTCTCTTACCGAAATTTCAGGGATTTCTTTGTTGAACAGGTAAAAGAAATGGTAAAAGTTCAAGACAACTTAAAAGGAAAAGTTAAAAGAAAGAAAAGACAAAACTTTGAATTTCAATCTACATGTGCTTTAAGGCTCTAATTGCCAGATATTCATCTGTCTACCCATTCATACATTAACTTATCTATCTATCTTTCCTTTCATCTTCCCTCTCTACCTACTTTGCTCCCTCTCCCCTTTGGTTTTCATCCCTTTCTTATTTCTTCCTTTCTTTTTTCTTTTCTTTTCATTTTGTTCCTTTTCAGAAACAAAGTCTCCAGTGGACCAGGTTGACCTCATACTTGCTGTGTAAAGAAGTTATCTTTTGAACTTCTGATACTATTATTTCTAGCTCTTGAGTACAGGTATTCCAGATGTGTATCAGCAAGCCTGGCTTAGAACATCTGGGGGCTGAACACTGGGACTCACCTTGTTAGGAAGGACAAGATAGTTTCTTTTATGAGTGTTTTCTGCATGATTTTATTCATACATCTGGGAATACACTTCACATAAGTATTCACATAAGTATTGTTCTCTCTCCTTCTCTCTCTCTCTCTCTCTCTCTCTCGTGTGTGTGTGTGTGTGTGTGTGTGTGTGTGTGTGTGTGTGTGTGTGTGTGTGTGTGTGTGATATGTGATGTGTATGGTCATGAGTGTATATATAAGAATATTTGGATGACAAGGGACAACCTGAAATGTTGTTTTGCCAAAACCATCTATCTACTCTATCAAATAGGCTGGCATGCCTTAGGTACCTTCTTGTCTCTGTCCCCCATACACTGTGTCATCACACCCAACTTATCTTAGTTCAGTTTTTAATCTCACCTAGGTTCTAGGTACACAACATGGTTCCTTGCTCTTGCATTGCAAGCTCATTATCAGTTAAACTATCTTCTCAGTTCTATGTTGGAAATATTCTGAACTCATTTTGGTCTTTTAACTCTCATGTAATAAAACAAAGATTATAGATCAAGCTATCTTGGGGATCATACACAACATTGTGGATATAAACGAATTACCATGATTAAAAGGCATGTGATAATGAGCAGTGTTGATATGCTTCCTACAATTCATTATTCCAAAGGGGTCTGGTGGGAGTAAAACAATAAGATATAAATAACTAGAAAAATAGATGGTATCTTGTTGACTTCAGATGAAAAGAACAATATGGCTAATCATGAAAGGTAGTCAGAACATTAGGCATGGATAAAGGTTGCATTAAGAGAGCAACATTTCAAAAGTATTTTTCATAAGTCACCAGAAGAAAAGGGGTATTTGTAGCCAAGGGTGACAGTAGGAAAGCATCCATTGTGAAACAGCATCATATAGTTTTTAGCTGTGTTTCTGGTTTACTCCATTCTCGGTGGTCTTCTCAGATGGAATATGCAGATGCTCCAGAAAGGGACCTAACTTGACATTTAAACAGGAGTCTGAAGGTTGGAGCAGGAAACTGCTAGTTTTCCCTTTTGTGACAGTAGGTACGGCTATCTATAGAAGCATTTGCCATGGTCCTGAGGAGATGGTGGTCTCAGTACAGTCCTTGCTCCAAAAGTCTGGGGACCTGAGTTCAACTCTCCCATTCCCACTTAAAACCCAAGTTCAGTGCTAGAGATAACTCAATGAATAAGAGAATTTGCTTCACAAGCAAAATGTTCTAAGTCTCCAGAAACTACATTAAAAAATAATGAGGGAGGGTAGTCATCTGCATGTCTGCTATTACAGTGCTGTGCAGGTGAGAGGTAGGAGGATCATGAAGGATTATTGGAATCTAGCCTATTGCCATGCTCAGAAAAAGACCTTTTCTCAGGAGAACAAGACAGTGATGGAACAAGATGCTTGATGTTTTTCTCTGTCTTCCATACTCATAAACGAACATGTACTCCCACACACATCTACCACATAGATATACTATGTAATACTATAACACACACACACACACACACACACACACACACACACACACACACACACACACAGAGCCACACAAATGAAAAGCTAGGCGAAGACTGTGTAGCTCTTATTCTTATAGCTGTAGATGTGAAGGAAGAAGTATCCAGTATCTGAGTACTTGTTGTCTAGATACCGAGTGAATTCAGTGGATGTCAGATTCAGCAAGAGACCTATGTCAATAAAGTGGGGCTAGAAAGATGACTCAGTAGTTAAGAGCATGGACTGCTCTTCCAGATATCCTGAGTTCAATTCCCAGCAACGACATGGTGGCCCACCACCATCTGTAAAAGGGATCCAATGCCCTCTTCTGGTGTGTCTGAAGATAGCTACAGTGTATTTATAATAAATAAATAAATGAAGAAAGAAATAAATACATCTTTAAAAGAAAGAAATAAAATTAAAATGTCTAACTCTGGGCTCTACATGCATACCTACATATACTCATAAACACACACACAAATATATATGTATATATATGTATGTATATAACACACACACATATATATAAACACACACACTCTCACACACACACACACACTCACACACACACACACACACACACACACACACACATACACACACACACACATATACACACACACATATATATATATATATCACACACACACACACACAAAACCATTTCCATGATTTGATTTGGTTACATCCTTTTGTCTTCTCCATGACTCTTCCTGGCTGCTTGGTGGTATAGCCAGAGGGTGAATACGTAAATCATCAAACTGACTACGTTCACAAGTACTGAAGGTAAAACAAGCTTTCAGTCAAGGTTCTGGTCTCTGTTTAGAAACCAGCTGAAGAGAACCTAGTCCAGCTATGAGGACAGATTCCACTTTAAATCCCATGATTAGCATAAAGCAAGAAGAGCTTCAGAGCCATGCGAGTAGCCTATCCACGAGGCACTAATTCATCAGAACAGACTGGCTACCATAGATAATCCTCCCCTTCCTGTGTGTTTTACCTACATGGTCTTAATTCCTTCAGACTTCACAGTTACAGACAGTATTTGTCTTTCTTTCCTTCTTTCTTTCTTTCTTCCTTCCTTTCTTTTTTCTTTCTTTCTTTCTTTCTTTTTTAGATACGTGTGTGTGTGTGTGTGTGTGTGTGTGTGAATGTATGTATGCTTGCGTATGTGTATATTTGTTAGTGTGTCTCTGTATATTTTGGTGCATGAAAAGGCACATGTGTGCACAGTGTATGTAGAGTATGTAGTGTATGAGGGTAGAGGATATATCCTTGGATATTGTTCCTCAAGTTCTATCTACCTTGGGATTTGGAAACAAAGTAATCTCACTAAATCAAAAGGACGGTGAGTAGATAGGCTTACTAGTAGTCACCCGGGGTCTTCCTGACTCTGCTTCCTCATCCATGGTATTACATGTATGGACAAACATGCTCATGGGGCCTGGGGATGAAACACAGACTCTCTTGTTTTCAAGTTAATTCTTACTGATTGTGCTTTTTCCCTAGTCATGGACATTGCTTTGACAGCTTCCTGCAGCTTCTGACATTCTGTATTTCTATAGGGCTAGGGTTGACAGCAGCAAAAACAATGGGCTAACATGTATCCATGGTTGAGAAGAATTCAGATTCTCAATCAATTAGAAACATCATAAAGAGGTCAAGAGTTAAGACAAAAGTACATAGCATTTCTGTTTATTATACTTCTGGTACCTGTAGATATGCACATTTATCTCCTCAGTTATTTTAGTCATGTCTTAGAGTTAAGCCCCTAATTTGGTCTAATATTAAGACACCTCTCATCACCTGAGTGAAACAATCACAATGGTCTGGTAAGAATGTTCATCTCTGGCTACTAAGTGACAGATTTACAAGGTGAAATCTAGAGCTCCAAGTCTGA
The DNA here is from genome assembly GCF_011064425.1 of Rattus rattus. NCBI lineage: Eukaryota > Metazoa > Chordata > Mammalia > Rodentia > Muridae > Rattus > Rattus rattus. Next base: position 77,869,840 of record NC_046163.1, read on the forward strand.
GATCTGACATTGTCATTCTGTCCTCCCCAACTCCAAGGCTCACTTGACTGTGCACAAGGCCGCCTATTATTCCCATGATAAGACCATACTGATATTAGCAACCCAAAGATGAAATTTAAAGCTTTGTGACTACTGCTGCTGTGACTAATGACTCTGGATGGTAAGAACAATAGCAAAGAAAGCAGAGATGAAGATAAAGGATTTGTTTGGGGAAAGAGGACATGACTTTGGCTCAGAAGGTGATGAATTTTGGATGATAGCACTTGGCAGTAATTACCCAAATAGGAGTTGGGTCTTGTGTAGAAGGAAGAACCTGGGGTATAAAAAGAGGGTTATAATTCTTAATGAGTCTGGGAAGCCTGGCAGATCATTATGCATTATCAAAATTTATAATGCTTTTAAAATTAATTAGCTTCCCATACATAAAGAAATTCAAATAGAAGCCCCAGAGAAAATTTAATGTAGATTAAAGTCTCCAGATGGCTTGAAGAAAGGAAACAAAATACTTTAGGACTGGGAGTGTAAAAACCCAATCATATTTCTCTAAAGTACCAACAAGATGTGAACCTGAATAAAAAGGAAAAAAGAATGGGGGACATGTGACCTAAACATCAGAGGAACGAGGAACGGAGATTATTTGAGGGAAAATCACATGACACACACAACCTCAAGGAATTATAGTCTTAAAGCAAGCACAATTATTATTTCCATTTTTATAGAGAATTTAAGATTACCCAAGGTTATTGGAGGAGTTATTCGTAAAGGCAGATTGCTATCCTTGGTGTGTTAAGCCCAGTCGGCAGTCGACGTGTTGCATTTGGCCATACATGACTTTAGAAAGCTTTTACGGAGACTGTGAAGATTCCCTAATCTAGTTCAATTGGTAAAATTTTTGCTACACAAGTGTGTGGACCTAAATTCAATTCTAAAATATTCTTTAAAATGACAAGTATAGTGGTATATTCCTCTAATCCTAATGCAGAGGAGACAGAGGCAGGGGCATTTCTGGGAATTCATGGACATACATCTTAGAATTTGCAGGTTGTGCCTAATTCCCCAACATTACTATGTGGGAGAGTGCATGTGTACCAGGGGACACCATTGGGAATTGGATCTCGCCTTCTGCTTTCTGGGTCCATGGGATCCATCCAACACTGGTTTTCAGGCTTAAATGGCAGGAGTTTTCATCAACTCCATCATCTTACTGGCCCTTCTTAAAGATTCTAAAGATCCTAAAGATCACAGTTACTTGAAAAAAAAAAAAAAAAAAAGACAGTGCAAATTAAGAAAAAAAGGACTAAAAAATAATAATAGTTACATAAGAAATGGAATTTGGGACAATGGGTTTAAGTCTAGAACTTTATCCCAAATATTAATAGTTAGGATTGGGGTTATGGTTAGGGTTACTCACTTGTGCTAGAGTAGATATTTTTATGTTGATTTTTTTTTTTTTTTTTTTTTTTTTTTTTCGAGCTGGGGACCGAACCCAGGGCCTTGCGCCATAGGTGTGCCCACCGCTGAGCTAAATCCCCAACCCTTGTTGATTTCTTTTTGAGATAGATGCTTTGGCCCATTCTGGCTTGTAATTGGCTATGTAGTTGAAGTTGGCTTGAACATGTGATGATTCTGCTGACACCTCCTGAGTAAATGCTAGGATTACGGGCAGGCACACTAAGTCAATTTTATGTGGTAGCTTCACTGAATCTTGGTTTTGTGGATGCTCAGTAGGCATTCTTCTAGCAGAGCTATACTCTGTGCTCTAAGGACCAATTTAGAAACTGATGGAAAGCAGTTATTCTTATGCAAAATTAAGTATAAAGGTATGGTGAGTGATATAGGAGTGGAGATGTGTGTAGGAGCTGTTGTTCCTAGCAACAATTCAACTTTGTCCCTGGAGCCCCTTAAATATAGATTTGAAACAGTAAGACAGTAATTTTGACTTTGGGAATGAAAAACTAACCTGGGTATCAGAAGATTGATTATGATCTTTTTCTTTCAAGGAAATGTTTTATGCCACATGATTGAATATAAGATAAAAATGTAAGGCCACAAGGGAAGATGAGAGCAAACTTTGTTCAGACTGTACTAGTTTCAGCTGCTTATGGATTTATTATCACTATTCCTTAAAGGTTCAAGTACTTTTGAGTGAACTTGCCCTTACCTGTGCAGAGTACTGGGGAATCTAAGAACAAGTTTCTTGGCTGAATGAAGCTTATAAATTGATTAGAGATACAGATAAGTTTTAATGAAATTTGTCCATACAATATTAAACAGTCATTTCAAACAGATGGTAGATGATAAGGAATAAATGATAGATAATTAATTACATAAAATGTGATAAATTATAGAAAAATGGTTGACAGAAAGTTAAGCAGACAATGATATCTTTATCTGCTGCTATTTGCTCTTTTACTTAGAAACAATCACCTCTGTTAGCAACATTCTTTCGTAAGAACTTCAGCCTCAGTAAGGATTCTCCAGTCAAGTTCTGCTAAATATTTTGTGTGCCCAGTCTGTTGATGTTTTGCTATGTATATATGTATTTATCTAACACAGTCTATCTGTCCATCTGGTATTTATTCCTTCACTTTAGCCTGATGAATACTCAGTAAGTGTACTGACTGGTTTTGTGTGTCAACTTGACAGAAGTTAGATTTATTTCAGAGAAAGGAAACGCCTCCATGATATTCAGCTTTAAGGCATTTTCTCAAATAGTGATCAAGGGTAGGAGAACCCACTGTGTGTGGTGCCATCCCTGGGCTGCTAGTCTTGGGTTCTACAAGAAAGCAATGTAAACAAGCTGTGGGAAGCAAGCCAGTAAGTAACATCCCCCCATGCCCTCTGCATCAGCTCCTGATTACTGCTCTACTTGAGTTCTGGTCCTGAATTCCTTTGGTGATGGAAAATAATGTGGAAGTAAAAGCTGAGTAAACCCTTCCTTCCCCAACTTGCTTTGTGTTCATGATGTTTTGTGCAGGAACAGAAACCCTCACTAAGACAAATGGGAAAGGCTCATGGCTAACACAATAAGCTTACTCATTCTAACCAAAAATTTTGGTGATAGTAGCTCATTTTCTGAACAGGACAGAAAAACTTGTAAGGAATCATGAATGAACATAAACTTCTCAACTTCTTGTATTTACCTCCCTTAGGTGGGATTACAGGCATGAGCCTCCATGCTAGGTTGAGGGTGCTGTGCTGGGAATCAAACTCATATCTGTGCAAGCAGTCTACCGAGGTATATCCTAAATTTATATCAATATACAGTGCCAGAAATTGAGATTTATGGGAAACAAAAGTAATTCCCTTAAGATACTGAAATGACTTTATTAAAAATATTAAAATAGTGAATATTATTAATTTTATAATAATCTGATGGGCTAAGCTGATACAATGAGACTGGCCCAAAACATGTGTATACCCTTTAAAAATTAAACAGTTTGAAAAACAGGCACTTAGTAATGAATATGCATTGTTTCTTGGTCTTTAACTTACCTGCATGTGCATGGAAATGGAGAGGAAGAAAGGTATCAACTTAGCATCAACAATTATAGGTATGGGTATGATTTGTGACACAATATAGTAAACTAAGTCATACCAAGGAATCATACATTAATAGCATGTATAAGGAGTAGGGCCGGTGGTTTTATGGAGAATTTGGAGAGTACACCTTTCAAAATGATACACGTCAACTGAGAATCACATCAACATACAATGAAAATAGATGTTATTTGTCCAGTGACTTACATAGTGGTCTATTGAGCCACAGTACAGGAAAGAAAATCAAAACAGAGTGAGGATGAGATAGGTGGAGATGGAAGGAAACAGGGGAGGGTGAATGAAGAGGGAAGGCAGGGGAAGAGGAGGGGGGAAGGGAGTTATAGCAGCAATGTTTGCTAGGAATTTCAGTTGTGGAGTCTTAATTATGTTCCTGAATCAGGCAAGTTTTCTGTCCTGTCCAGAGAATGAGCTACTATCACCAAACTTTTGGTTAGAATAAGTAAGTGTATTAAGTCTACAGCAGGAGAAATGAAAGAACAAATAGCAAATGGACAGATACCCTGTAGTTAGACAAATACATATACACATAGCAAAACATCACCAGATTAGGCACAAAAAATACTTGTAGAAATTGACTGGGGAGTCCTTACTGAGGCTGAAGTTCTTAAGAAGGAGTGGTGCTAGCAGAGCTGACTATTTCTAAGCAAAACAACAAATAACAACAAATGAAGATAACATCATGTGTCTATCTTTCTGTCATCCCTCCCAAACTATTGTCTTTTTTACTTAGAAATCAGCTGGTTACAGGGCTGGAGAGATAGTGCAGTGGTAAAGTGCACTGGTGGTTTCCCCAGAGGACAAGAGCTTAATTTTCAGTACCCACACTGTTCACTGTTGCTCATAAGTTATCCAATGCCCTGCTCTGGCTTCCTTGGGTGTGGCATTTACATGGTGTATACATACAAAGAGATAGAACATCTATACACATAGAATTAAAATTAAAAATGAAATGTAAATAAGCAAAATCAACTGATTACAGACCAAACCTAGAAACATCTCAGTGACAATTTGATAAGCATATGGTAGTGTACTTTAGAACTACAACTCTGTCAAATTGAGCCTTCCAGCTAGCCATCAGATGTCCAAAGACTCTGGTGAGTACCTATGCAAAGATAGGTGGACAGAAACAGTAACTAAAGGAAGATTTTAGAAAAAGCATTGTGTAGAATAGAGAACATTAAAAGTGGAGGGAGATACTAAATAGGGTCAAAAGGTCTTTGGTTAGGTTTGTTGATGACATAAAGGGCAGGGTTTTGTGTTAATGGCAATAGTGCAAGGGTAAAATTAGATTGTAGAATGCTGTGCTATTATGGGTGTCAACTAATTATGGTCACTAATTATGGGTGTCAACTTCACATGGATAAGAGGAGAGGCCTTCATGAATTCTGCCTATGAGCATGTTCATGTGGCATTTTTATGAAAGTGGTATCCTCCCACTATGGACAATGCTGTCTTTGGGCAGTTGGATCTGGGCTATCTAAGAAAGACAGGTAAATATTAGGCATGGAGTAAATCAGAAAGAGTAAGTCCTCCAAAGATTCTGCTTCAGTCTCTGCTTCCATGTTCCTACCTTGAACTACTGCTTTGGCTAGCCTCAAAGATAAAAACCTTCAAACGGAATAAACTTTTGCTTCCTTAAGTTGATTTGGTCAAGGTTTCAGCATATCAACAGAGGGGCAAACTAAAACAGACTGGAGCCAGAATCCATGGGGATTTTCTTGAGTTTTTATTTAGGGACACATATGTATAGGATCATGGGAAGCAAATGCCAGCTACAGATAAAAAATTCAGAAACTCATTCTGTCTTGGATAGTTCCCAAGATGCTAATACCCATTGCTGGCCAATCTTTCTGAAGGAATTCCATCCCCTTATATAACTCAGGAAATATAGGGGTGTCTGCAATGGAGCAGGCCGGCTTGGGTTGCCTCTATGTCAGAAGTATCTTGGACTGAAACAGAGCTGCTCTTCAGCAAATCTGTGGGTATATTTCTACTTAAAAATATGCATTTTTCTAAGAAGAAGATGGCATAGATTATGAAATTTTTTCTTCACTGGATAAAGCTAAACTGCTACTCAATGATCCCTTTTAATCTAATGATACCTTACAGGCTCAGGAGATAGCTCTGTGGGTAAAGTATTTGCTTGGAAAACACAAGGTCATTAATTTGCTCCCCAGATCATCTGTGAGATGGCTAGGGGTGATGGTAAGTACATATTAGCAGAACACTGTGTAGGGAGAGATAAGCAGATCCCTGGGTTCACTGGCCAGAAAACTGGTACATTTGTCAAGCCACAGGTCAACAATAGGCCTTGTCTCACAAAAGCAAGATGGCCAGTACCTATGGAGGAATAGGTAAAGTTGACCTGTGGCCTCTACACACATGCCTATATATGTACTGCCAATTCTTCAAAGATATGTGTACCAAGATACACCAACATATTTACACATAAAATAACAGCTATCATATAACTGACACTATGATCCTTTGGGCTTGGCATACAGGATAAGTGAACAAAAATGCATAAAAAATAATGAGAAATATCACTCTGTGGAAAAACTAAAGTATGGACACATTTGAAAGACTAATACAAATCTCTGTACCAGGGCTAGCAAATGACTCCTTGGTGGGTAAATATGTTTGCTGCCAAGCTTTCTGACCTGAGCCCAATTCTCAGGCTCCATATGATTGAATGAGAAAGCAGACTCCTCAAAAGTTGTTCTCCAATACAAATAGACACACACACTCACATGCACACACTATAATATAATTGAAATTATTAAACGTAAAGAGGTGGCTTTATAAGTAATATACATAAGCTTTTTCAGTGATTTTTCCATCATGAATGTTTCTTAACAAGTCATTAAGCAAACAGGAATAAACAGGAATTACAGAAGCCTCCCAGAAGTGAAAAAATGGACCTCACTGAGGAGTGAAGTACCAGGGACATTAAAGACCTTAGACTTTCACGTGGCAAAGTACCTACTTGGACAGGCTGTTGATGCTTCCCCCATAGATCATATTCCTTCTAAAGGACGTATTCATGATAGAGATAGTTCTCTATCCAGCAAATCCTCTCCCTTTAGACTTCATTTCTCTGCCAGAGTCACCTTAGCCAAGAGTTTATGAAAGGAGCTATCAACACTTCATAGTTTTGTGTTTTTGTGTCCAGAAATCTTAATTTAGTGCATATGAAATCAGAGAAGCAAAGGCATTCTTATGGAGTATTTCAAATGCTTCTGAGGTAAGTATTATTTTGCCCTGGTTTGATGAACAGCACTAGGCACATGTGAGTTTCTTCCATGACCCAACACCGAAAATCACTGAACTTCTGTGATAAATTTAATTACCAACATGAAAGCATGAAATCACCTGTGAGGGGAGCTTCGGTAAGTGATTCTCTAGATTAGGTTGGCTTGTGGATATGCCTAAGGGAGAATATCCTTAAATAGTGTGAAGGCGTGCTCACTCTGTTGCCCCTGAGAATGGTATCCTGGATTGACAGATGTGATGAAACAAGTTGAGCACTAGCATGTGGCATATATTCATCATTCTCTACTCTTAAGTGCAGATGAATGGCTAGCCTCCTCAATTTGTTCCTACCTTGATTGCCTGGAAATGATGGATCATAACTGAGATTGGAAGATGAAATAATTAAAATCTTTCTCCCTTAAAAATGGCTTCCCAGGTATTTTATTTAGTAATTGGAAACAGATAAGATGACTGTTTTTAAACATTGTGTTGACTAAGTGAATTAACTCATTAGGCAACAAAGTGTATTTTTATAAAATCAACAAATGAATGTCACTGATTAGAAAAAGAAAATCTATTCATAATGACACACCTTTCATGGTGAGCTTTATTCCTGCAAGAGAGAATTCAAATACCAACTTCTATGAATGACTCCTTCTTTAAGAATAATATTTCTTCACCTATGGGTTATGACCCTTTTGGGGCCCAAATGATCCTTTGACAGAGGTCACATATCAGATATCCTGCATATCAGATATTTACATTATAATGCATAATATAGCAGAATTACAGTTATAAAATAGAAACAAAAACAATCGTATGGTTAGAGATCACCACAGCATGAGGGACAATATTAAAAGAATGCAGCGTTAGTAGGGTTGAGAACCACTGTTTTGGAAATAGCTTCAGTTCTACAGCCTCTTTTTGTTAAAGATCAATGCTTCCTTCAAATTCATTCTTAGCAACTCTTAAGTTCACACAAGGATACTATGACTGTAGAAGAAGAAAAATTCATGAATTACTCCTGGATGAAAAATATTTTTTTTCAAGAATGTGAAGAAGGACATACTCTTGTCATGGTTCTTGAGTAGAGAAAGAATTTCACAATATCTCACAGGACTTCCAAGGAGAAGCTGAACATAGCTATTTCTGATTGCAAGTGGTATATAGTTATTCAAGTGCCAAAAGGCTTTCAGCTTTGAACTTTTTGTTGAAACTTTATTGCCTATTGTCTCATCCTTATCGAGTGCCCTATAGAGCATAAGAATGTTTTTACTTCTCTGCCGAGGCACACACCCATGCATATGTATGTATGCAATTTCCAGACCAAGTGAAAAATCTGGGTCAAATGATGGACCATGTTCTTCAGAATCTATGGAGGTTTCTGTCTAGCTGCATTGTTGCACCCATATACATGTATATGTACCCAAACACACACACACATTTTAATTCTCAACATGAATAATCTGGTATTCCACAGACATGCTGTGTGAATAGGTACATGTGAGTACTTACTATAGGAGCATCCATAGGCCTCCACTCTCATGCCAATCTTTCCATTTGGATTCCACTCCAGGGGGACAAAACGAACAAATCGCGCTCTTATGGAGTGCAGCAGTCTGTGGTGAACCACACTGTCGGCATTCATATTTCCTACAAATGTCTGGAAAGAGAAGGAAATTCAGTGAGTTTTATAGTACCAAGCCATGTTGACAGAAGTATACATGCTTCTCCACTCAGGCTTTCAGGAAATGTCAACAGTAACAACAAAATAAGACAAGATAAAATAAAACAGAAATCCCAGTTGCTCTGACATAATTCTAATGTGGTGACAGACCTGTCGTAGGCCTTCCAATTTTACTTAAGTACCATATCCAATTCTTTAGGATGTTTCTCTCCCCACCATAGTACCTAGCTAAACTTCATGAATAAAGATTCACAGTATGACATATAAAGTTCTAAAAGTTAATAATAGCATGATACATGCAGATATCATTGTACAGACTGAACATCTTTTATACAAACACACACACACACACATACACACACACAAACACACATGTGCAGAGAATAATGGGAAACTAGAGAATATATGATTTCTGCACTCTATGTATGTGCCCAGTCACACTTACTCATGAAGATTGTGCACATATATCAAACATACATATATGCTTAATAAGTACACACACACAAACACATATACACACACACACAAACACATACACACACACACACACACACACACAGAGGGGAAAGGAGAAGATTGGTTCCTTTGCATTATGTTTCACATCTTTGATTTACATGGTTGATTATTTTAGAATTACTATTATTCTGCAGAGAAGATCTAAACCTAAGCTTTTAAAAATATCAGGATTAAATATCCACAACAAAATTCAATATTTAAACCTTTTTATAGTGTTAGTGGGCTTATGTTCTACAATTGTTTCAATTAAGCTTGCCTAGATTGTTGTCTATATCCCAATGACAGGCTATCAACTATTACTCACAAGTGTGGTTCATTAAGTCATGATTGTCCTCCTTAGCTTCAGTAATATATATATATATATATATATATATATATATATATATATATATATATATATATATATAGTCTTTCTGATCATATGCAGTGGCAGCAAATAGTAATGGTAAAAGTGAACATGAACAAAAAAGATTTTGTGACAAAAGGAGGAACACACACATATATACACACACGCATGCACACACACACACACACACACACAGAGAGAGAAGAGAGAGAGACAGAGTTTGACAGAGACAAACTGAAAAACAGACATATACAGAGAAACAGAGAAATATGGAGTCTAGAGACAAAGACATGGACAGGGATAAACAGACACAAAAATTCCAAAAGGATATATTTGTGAAAATACCATTGTGTGAATGTAAATTCTCTATTCTAAAATAGAGACATATTGACTTCTTAAGGTGATTGAAAACCAACTTTTTTAAAATGCTATATAAAGGCCTCTGAAGTGGAAATTTTGGATTTTTGGAGACCTAGTTGTGACATGTGATGTTTTTCTGGAGGGTGTCGTATAAGAGGATATTTTTGTTGAAGCAAAGAGACATGGTGTTTTCCTGTAAGCTGCCTGGAAAAAAATCATGTGGTGCTTTGCTAGAGCAGACACTTGAGAGAAACCATGATGTTCGGAAAGGATATAAATATAACAGACAATGGGGAGCACTGTGTGGTGTCAGTTCACTTTGTTACTCTTTGCCGGTCTTCCTCTCTCATGATGGTGTAGAGAGAAATGCACCAAAAAAAAAGGTGTTTGCAAGTAGCTCACACAACCACTGCTGATTCTTGTGAGCTAAGCTTCTGCTATCTTGACAATAAAGATTGAAATTGTCCCAAAGAACTACTTCTAAACAGGTTCATAACCTTCATTGCCCTATTAACCTTACCTTTCAAGTGCATCTTGTGAGTAATAAGTTAAAGGGAAATTAAAACATTTAAAAACCCTATTACAGCAGGTTTCAAAAAATATATGGCTATAAGCAGTTATTCCAAGCAGGCAAACTAAAGGGAAGCAAATATTCAAATTCAGAGTGATTCATAAAGGCATTTCCTCCCTTTTGATATGAAACATCAAAGGCATGGGGTAATTAGCATTCAGAACACAGAGGTAAAGCTGAAATAAATGAATCCATCCCAGCTCCAAGTCCCCAACTCTTCTTCTGGGGTGCAATATAAAATGGATTTCCATCAGGCTCTCAAATAACGGAAATGAAGAAATTATATGCAAGCAATTGGCCTGCTATTGATGACTGACGAGGATTATAAAACATTGCATTTTAGGACTGAAAAGGGAAAATGAAAAACACAGAATTCTCCTTTGAGTTCTAGCTTTTTGTTAGTGATGAATGTCTGGCTAGTTATTTTACCATCAGAGAAAAGTCCTAATTGATTCAGAGGACTGTCACTAATTTTGGCTGTGTGTCTACTCCTCATTTGATGTCCATGAATTACTTAGTTGTAGCTCTGTGTTTAGTGAAAGGAGATAGTTGATCATAGTTTACTCTTTGTTGTGTATCACATTTGTCGGAGTTAGAGGGAATCAAAGCATTTTTTCTGGCAGAAAGCCCTTTAAGCAGGAAGTTTAAAAATTCAAAATAGCTTCAAGAAGTCAGTGAATCTGACAAGATTCATTAGGCTACTCCCAGCCAGAGTAAACAATAACAGCTGAGAGTCACTCTGAGTAGAGCACAAAAGAGCTGCAAAGAAAACTTTCTGACCAGCTGCTGGGGTCGGGGGTGGGGTGGGGTGGCGGTGCAGGAAGTAGCATAACTGCCTGAAAGAGGTTTAGACAAACTAAAGAATGTAGAAAGGACAGTGTCCAAACTGGTGAACTATCTGTAGGCCAAGTAGAGTGCTCCAGGTTGCCCACCTTTCACCCATGAGCTGTCACCCATGCTGGGGTAGGCCTTGATGCTGCTGCTGTCTTTGAGTCATTTCTGCTCTTGTAAGTAACCTTTTACACTTAATCCTGAAAGTAACACTAAAAAAACTCACTGGTGCACCAAGTTGGACGTTGGTGATATCCATACTTTGGTCTATTGTTGGTTCTCTGAAAGGACTCTAGCCAGCCAGAACATCGCAAACACAGCCCTGGTGGGCCATGTCATTCTCTCCCATTCGCCCTGCCTTGCTAAAAACCTTCCTAAATTACATTCCTAAATCTAGCCCACAAGCTCTATTCCCGTATTGGCCTATTTCTCTTCATAGATTGACTACCAAGGTCCAGTTCTCAAAGAATTGAAGTACATCCATCTAAAGCCACTTTGACTCACCTAGTTAACATACACCATTAAAATTCAACACCTCAGCCTAACATGAGGTTTCCCCTTTACCTTTATAAATTGTCATGTTTTTATGGGCAAAGTTGTCTCCTACCTATCTACAGGCTACCCTTTCTCCCCTGGGACAGTCTTTTCCCCTCTCATTCTCTTCCACTTCTTTTTCATACTTTTGTGCATTCTCCTCTCTGTTTCTTATTTACTGCCCTTTGATGCCCTAGGACAAATAAATGTCTTTTGTGTTGAGAACTAGGTCTCGGAGGTCCTGGGCTGATAGTGATCATTTTATTCCTTATCTGGATGAGTAGACATGTGTTGCACCTTCCTGGAAAAGTTTTGTCATATAAAGCCGTCCCAATGGCATTCTGCCTCTTTTGTCTGGTTTTGGCCTCCATAGTAAGAAACAAAGAATGAGTTTCAGGAAATAATACATCTTATTCACCTTGACTGACACTGCTATACATTAATATGATTCAACTTAGAGATGGTGTAAAAGTGTTACTGATTTAGTGGAATCTGTAGATTCAGTGATGATGGGCAGTGTAGTCCTGGTATGTTGAACACTATGAATACGTTAACACTAATCCCAGACACAAAGAAAAAGTACTGGACCATTTTTTTGTTGAGGTAGGTGTGTAAAGTTGAGTTCATTTATAATGTATAGTGGATTTATCAAAATATAAATTTATGAAGCTATCATGGTTTTCTGATTGTGACCACAGATTGGAATGAATTAATGATACCTATGCTGAATGATAAGGGAAGAATAATGCACTCATGCTCATCCTTTACCCCTAGGAAGCACCATACCTTTCTGACAATTTAGATAGCGTAACTGTACCACAACGACACTGTGCTGACTCCAGTGTTTATCTCCTTAAAAATCTCTCCAGGGAATCTGGTGTTTTCTCAAAATTACTGATGTCTGGCCCAGCCTTTGACATTCAGGCTATTGCAAAGTAAAAGTCCACCTGGACAGCTTGCTTCTCTTCTTCAGTTTTGGGACCTTAGCTGACTGTTACTCATCACATTCCTAGCCTTTTCAGAAAATGAAATCTAAGTGGAAGTTTCAACATTGTCCACTTTGTAGCTAATTTACGTGTATGAAAGTTAGTTTGCATGCAAATCTTATTAAATATAATGTCTCAGATACACCAACCAGAACTGTATCTTCACTTAACACCAGTCCATTTATATTCCCAGTGACAAGATGTTACAAGCCTTTTGGAAAATACATATTACCTTATACAGATTGTGGGTAATGTGCTCATTAACTCCTGCATTTACTAGGGGTACAGTTAGAAGAACAACACTAAGACCCAGACAACAACATCAAAAGCAACAAATTTTCCCTGGACATATAGAATTGCATAATCATGACACATCTAGATCCCTTCCTAAAGTCTACATCACAGTGATACTAGTTCTAGGGACTGGGAGGTGGTTTAACCAAGAAAGTGATCAACATACAAACTTGAAAATCTGAATTCAATTTCTCAAACACATGCAAAATGTCAAGCACATAAGAGCATAGGTATAATCAGAGCACTAGGGAGATGTTGAAAGGATCCCTGAACCTTATTGGTCAGGAGCCCAATTAAATTTGATTGGCAGGCTCCAAGTATTGTCTTAAAAAATAAGGTGTAGTGATGGTGAGATGGTTCAGTGAACAGAGCCACATGCTCAGACTTCTAGACCCGAGTTTAATCCCTAGACCTTGCAAGGTAATAGGAGACAACTGACTACTGAAGGTTTTCATTCCATATGTTTTGTGGCAAGTGTAACTGGACATACAACATGACATATACACAAAGAAAGTACCCCCACATACACACAAAAACTAAGAGTGATTATTATTTATTATATTTTCTTATCATTTTTCTATCTTTGATGAACTATCATCATTACTTATAATTATTTTTATTTTCTTCTATCAATATCTTTGAACTTTCAAAATTGTAAAAAATGCACAGATGTATTTAAAAAGTGATTTTGAAGAATAAGTGGAAGATTTTTCGAATCCCCTTGTCCTGCCCATCCCTACATTTATAACTAATCATCTTTGATTTAGAAGAAAGCTTCATTAATAGGTAGATTTGACATCTTCTGATACCAACAAGAAGGTGGCCATCTGTACAAACAGTGGAGCAGATTCCTTCTGATAGCATGTGTGTGTGTGTGTGTGTGTGTGTGTGTGTGTGTGTGTGTGTGTGGTTTAATTATTGCTAGTAACTAAAAAAAATATTTATGACAACAGTGTTATTTCAATCATTGTCATGACAAAATACAAAATCAACTTAAGGGGGAATCAGTTTATGTTCATGCTGAGTTGGAGGTCATGCAATCCATTATACTGGGGAAGGCAAGGTCACAGGAACCTGATGATCACATCGAATACAGAGTCAGGAAGCACAGAGTACCAGTAACTGGGGTAAGACTATAGGGACTCCAAGTCCACCACCAGCCAGTAGCCCATTTCCTTTACAGTGAAACCAGTTGTGAATGGTGGGATGAATGGACAATGCCATCAGACAGAAGAAGGTTGAAGTAGGAAATCAAAAGCCCAGGAAATCTCATAATTGAGAGAGGGAGACTTTGGCACCAGCTCCAAGCCAGACTCTACCTCTCCTGGAATAAGTAACCACGACACTCCATTGAGAGATCCAAAACAGTCAGTCATGTAGGGACAATGCCTGAAGTCCTTCCCCATGGAAATTAAGGATCCCTAACATCTCAGCCTGAGCTAATGTCAAGCATCTACCCCTGGATCCCACCTTACCCCCGAAATGTTTATAAGGTTCCTATCCACATGGAATAAAGTGCACAAGTTATTTTACCATGATCATCTGAGGATGGCTGTTTAATTGAGCTGTAAAACTCCAGGGAAGAGTTTTCTTTCCTGAAGCATTCAGTGCTGGACCTCACCTCTGCCCAGCAGGCCAAGCTCCTCACTCTAGCCCTAGCAGGCAGCTGACATTCCCTGTAGCTCCAGCTCTGGCTCCAGCTTTTGGCTGCCTGCCTGCCACAACTTGTCACTATTGTTGCCATGAACACAAATAATGGTAGCGGAAGATGTCCAGCTTCTTGCCCTGCCCAGGCTTTTGCTCATAGAGGTGTAACAATTTGATAATTTTGGCCATGCCAGAGACCTGCAGCACCTTTCATTCCAGTCAGACACACAGCCCAACAGAGAACCAAGTATTTAAACACATAAGCTTATGGTCGGATTTTTTGCATTCAAACAACAACCAATGGCCAAATAGACATACTGACTCAAATGATGTAATCAACGAGTAATCCTAAATGCTAAAGGCAAATAGACATTAAATTATTAAATGCAAATGGTAGCCACCAAAACTGTCCATTGTTTTTATGTTTTTCCAGTACTACCTGCGTGGTTGATAGGGGATGATAAATTGACTATTGTGAAGCATATCCCAGGTTTGGTTCCATATCTATACTGAAGATATGCAGCTCTGCTGTGTGCTGTATACTTGGGAACACTGACTACCTATTTAGTAAAATTCATTTTATTCACATTCCACTAAAATAGAATGTCTTTCCTTTCTGAGAAACAGATAATTTATTTTTCCCCTATGAAGCAGAGAGTTGCTGTATAAAAGTTGATACCAGGGATCCACCACTGTTATTAGATCTGAGGTAAGATTTGAAATTTCTATAAGGGCTAAGCCTAGAACTAGGACACATAGTTTAGACCAATGGGTCTAAGGTAAGACTCTAGAACAAAGTAATAATGAAACCAAGATAGAAGACTGGAGAAGATTGTTAACCAGTTCATATGTACATATAAATGGCAATGACTCCATAATGTGATCCTGCTAACTACATTTACAAGCTCAATCATATGTTGATCTTACTGCAACTTGAAACATAAAATATTATATGTGAATATGTGCATGTATAAGATTTTAAATCTGTCATCTATCTACTGTTTATCTTTTATCAATTATTGTGCATCTTCCAGTCAACGCACTGTAAGATACAGGAGACAAATTCTTTTAGAGTTACAATAAATACCCTGTTAATGATACTCTGCATTTGTTTTCTAGATTTGGACTACCTACTTTACTCACAGAGCACCTTATGAAATGAGTGTACCCTAAAAATGTGAACACACTGTCACAATGTGGTAAGTCACTTTCAGAATTTAAAATCTTTCCTTGGCTTTGGGAAACAAAATCTTATTATGTAGCCAGTTTGACCCAGCCATTCAATCTTTCCACTTCAGCCTTCAGAGGAGAATGCCACTATTTTATGTATATGGCATCCGAAAGTATTGCTTCCTGCTTTCAATGGGATTGCAAGGGAGCAGAGTTCTAAGACACACTCTTAATACTGATTCAGTCTTCCACTACCACAGCTGACCTCAGAGCTCTTAATCCTCCAACTCAAGCACTACACAGGAGCAAACAAAGTGTCAGCATGGAAGGAAGTGAAGCCCCATGGTAGCAGCCTATCAGGAGGATGAGGAAAGAATTACAGGGTGTTGCTAGGTAGTACTTACCACTTCTTCCTTGATGGTGTCTCCGATGGTGATGGCTAGCTTGCTGACTTCTCCAGCTCCAAATGAATTTGGTGTGCTTTTCAAGTCTTTTCCAGCTGCAGTTATGCTTGCTGCTGGCTTTATGAAGGCCAAATGATGACTAGAAAGTTGCTCTGACTATGTTTTATAGTATTTCCTCTCATAACTTTTCAGACTCATACCCAGGTACAAGTGTCTGTTCCAGTAGATAAGCCTCAGCTTGTCGTCAGATAAGCAGTTTCCTTCCAAGCTCACCTAATTCCTACAACCGAGAATTTTAGCAGAGATAACCAACTCAATTGGAAAATAGTATTACTTTTATTGACTGTCCTGAAATTTGGATCTTAGAAGAGGCTGTGTAAGTTTGGTGTCAGCCATTGGTGGAATCATGTAACTGACCAAGTTTATCAAACCATCTCTCTGCTGCTCTCATTTTAGCTCTTACTTGTCTTTATTGAGTAGGTTGAATTAAAAATTACAAGTAGTTCAAGCACTGATTTCCTTTAGGGAAAAAGTATTTACAGTTTTGAAACAGATTATTGGAATAAGGAGGTAGGGGGGAGGTGGGCAGAGGCAGAAAAGAAAGGTTAAAAAAAAGTGGCAGAAATTATTTTCCACACTAAAAGAAGTAATTTCTGAGGTTAACTTTGCTGGTAAATTGAGAACAAAACCTTTGGCTGGCTGTTGCAATCTTAGAGGCCTAGCTCTGAGTGAATGAAAACCAAATAAAATACCTGGTAATGTGCGTTGGGCATTAGAAAAGAACAAATATTGGGTTGGGCCGATTTCTCAGTCAGAAATTGTTGTTGTGCAAGCACGAAGACTTGTATTCTATTCTTGAGACCCATAGAAAAAGTTGGTCCCAGGTGCATATACAATCCAGTGCTGGAGACAGAAACCAGATGATCTTGCTAATAACCAGCCTAGCTGAGTTAGTGAGGTACAGATCCAGTTAGAAACAGCTGATATCCACCTCTGGCCTCTGCATGTGTGACAGAGCCAGACAGTGCAGAGGTTCCTCCATCATGCATGCTTGCTCAAACCATTTCAGGTTTAACAAGAAATTGATCCCTTTGAAAGAGAACGCCATGGAAAATTACACACATCTATTTTAGTAACCAGAGGTCAAAATGCCCCAGATAAATTATTCTAGCTTATGTTAAACCACCTGCTTGTGACACCTGTGCTGAAACTTTACCACCTCCTTACCTGCAGCTGAAGAAAAAGATACCCAGATATGGTTGTTGCTTTTTTTTTTTTTTTTTTTTTTTCCATTAAAAGTGCCTTGTCCTAATGCTTTGGGGTGCGCAGCTTAGATCTGAAATACATGCATTTACTCCCAGTCTTTTGAAATAAAGATTTGTAATTGGCCATAAACCGTGTCTCAGTGGTCATATCTTGTGGGATCCTATAAAATGAGCACACACATACTTTTTATATGTGCAGTCAAAAAGACCTGGCCAAAGCGCGCATGCGCACATGCGCGCGCGCGTATACACACACACACACACACACACACACACACACACACACACACACACAGAGGTTTGGGGGAAGAGAAACAATTGTCATTCTAATTTGTGAAAAATATAAGCCTTTGGTATGAATAAATAGCTAATATCACAGAGCTTATTTTTGGATACACACGTATCACATACATATGAAAGCAGATGTTGCTGTTTTACAAATATGTCTACAAAGATTCTATTTTACTTTTCAATTATCTTCCTTTTGCTAGCAACCTCCTATGTAATGCCACTGCATTTATGTTATAATGAAGCAGGAAGCCGCTGTACTTAGTAGGGGAAGTGTTACCGATGACTTTTTTTCATGTATAACCTCAGGCATTTCACATTTCCTCTCAGAATATTTTTCAATCTCTATCATCTCATCTATTGATTAGAGTTAAAGATTTTTGCTGGAATGAGCTATGGATCCCTGTAAGATTTGCACAACTGAAGTCTAACTTGGAGGGGCTAAGTGAGGCAAAGCTAATGATCCTGAGCAGTGTAAGATAGAAACTGAGTTTGAGAATGACAAAACCCCTACCTCAAGAAGAGTAGAGGAAGGAAGGGAAAAAGAAGGAAAGCAAAAAGAGAAGTTGAGGAAGGGAAGTGTAGAAATGATGTCCATATCAAATATTATTATTATTAGTTCCTGAAATCACAATATGATGTGCAGAAAGTTGATCATGGGATGTTATGTGTCTCTAATAGTTAATACAGTAAAACTGTAGCAACCACTGTCACGGTATTAGCTGAGCTTTGGTAAATTAGTTTTTGGAGGTTTACCCTTGTGCTGGGATTAACTATGTGATTGTCTGTTGAAACAATGCTGCCTAAGATATTAGAATTTCCCAAGGCTTTCATAGTGAGAAGAGGAAATGGCTTGTCAGCCATATGAGTAATTGTCTCCCAGCAGGAGACTGCACACAATGCAGCCTACTTGTCAGAGCCCTTGCAGGAAGTCCTGAGTGGAACTAGCAATGGGCAGGATCACACCATTACCAGCTCTTCCCAGTGATTCTTACCTCTTTTCTTCTATTTCAGTCTAAATAGAAGACCTCTGGGGTTTAACAAGTAAAAAGTTCTCTTGGACCCTGTCTGTGGGCACACTGAGAGATACTCCCCATCTCCGTTTTTTTGTTTGTTTGTTCCTTGTTTTGTTTATTTCTTTTAAGAAGGAGTGGGAGCATCCACATTATGGTCTTCCTTCTTCTTGAGCTTCCTATGGTCTGTGAATTGCATCTTGGGTAATTCAAGCTTTTTGGCGAATGTCCACTTATCAATGAGTGCATACCAAGTGTGTTTTTCTGCGATTGAGTACCCTCACTCAGGATGATATTTTCTACTTCACTATATTTGCCTATGAATTTCATGAAGTCATTGTTTTTGATAGCTGAGTAGTACTCCATTGTGCAGATGTACCACATTTATTGAATCCATTCCTCTGTTAAAGGGCATCTAGGTTCTTTCCAACTTCTGGCTGTTATAAATGAGACAGTTATGAACATATTGGAGTATGTGACTTTGTTGTATGTTTGGGCATCTTTTGGGTATATGCCCAAGAGAGGTATAGCTCGGTCCCTAGGTAGTAGAATGTCCAATTTTCTGATGAACCTCCAGACTGACTACCAGAGTGGTTATACCAGTTTGCAATCCCATCAACACTGGAGGAGTATTTATATTTCTCAATATCCTCACTAGCATCTGCTGTCACCTGAGTATTTTTTATCTTAGTCATTCTGACTTGTGTGAGGTGAAATCTCAGGTTTGTTTTCATTTGCATTTCCCTGATGACTAAGAATGTTGAACACTTCTTTAGGTGCTTTTTGCCCATTCTATAATCCTCAGCTGAGAATGTTTTGTTTAACTCTGTACCCCATTTTTTAATAGGGTTATTTGGCTCTCTGGAGTCTACCTTCTTGAGTTCTTTGTATATTTTGGATATTAGCCCTTTATCACATGTAGGACTGGTAAAGATCTTTTCCCAATCTGTTGGTTGCTGTTTTGTCCTAATAAACATGTCTTTGGCTTTACAAAAAATTTGCAGTTGCATATGGTCCCATTTGTTGATTCTTCATCTTAGAGCATGAGCCATTGGTGTTTTTATCAAGAAAATTTCCCCAGTGCCCATGTGTTCGAGAATCTTCCCCACTCTTTATTTTGTTAGGTTGAGTGTATCTGGTTTGATGTGGAGGTCCTTGATCCACTTGGACTTAAGCTTTGTACTTGGTGATAAGAATGGATGGATTTGCATTCTTCTACATGCTGACCTCTAGTTGAACCAGCACCATTTGTTGAAAATGCTATCTTTCTTCCATTGGATGATTTTAGCACCTTTTGTCAAAGATCAAGTAATTATAGGTGTGTGGGTTTATTTCTGGGTCTTTAATTCTGTTCCACTGATCTATCTGCCTGTCTCTGTACAAATACCATACAGTTTTTATGACTATTGCTCTGTAATACTGCTTGAAGTAAGGGAGGGTGATTCACCCCGAAGTTCTTTTATGGTTTTTTGTTTTTGTTTTTGTTTTTCTTTGGTTTTTTTTTTTTGTTATTCCAAATGACTTCAGAAATTGCTCTTTCTATCTCTATAAAGAATAAAGAATTGAGTAGGAATTTTGATGGGGATTGTATTGAATATGTAGACTGCTTTTGGCAAAATGGCCATCTTTACTGTATTAATCCTGCCAATCCATGAGCATGGAGGATCTTTCCATTTTCTGAGATCTTTCTCAAATTCTTTCTTCAGAGACTTGAAGTTCTTGTCATGCAGATCTTTCAATTGCTTGGTTAAAGACACACCAAGATATTTTATATTATTTGGGACTATTGTGAAGGGTGTCATTTCCTTAATTTCTTTCTCAGCCTGTTTATCCTTTGATTAGAGGAAGGCTATTGATTTGTTTGAGTTGATTTTATACCCCAACACTTTGCTGAAGTTTTTTATCAGGTTATGTAGTTCTCTGGTGGAACTTTTGGGATCACTTAAATATACTATCATATCATCTGCAAATAGTGATATTGTGATTTCTTCCCTTTCAATTTTTATCCCTTTGACATTCTTGAATTCCTGCTCTTTTTAGGACTTTTGTCATGAAGGGGTGTTGAATTCTGTCAAAAGCTTTCTCAGATTCTAATGAAATGATCTTTTGGTTCTTATCTTTGAATTTGTTTATATAGTGGATTACATTGATGTATTTTCATATATTAAACCATCCTTATATCCCTGGGATGAAGCCTACATGATCATGATGGATGATCATTTTGATGTGTTCTTGGATTTGGTTTGCAAGAATTTTATTGAGTATTTTTGCATCAATATTCATAGAGGAAATTGGTCTGAAATTCTCTTTCTTTGTTGGGTCTTTTTGTGGTCTTGGTTTTGAGTAATTGAAAAAAAAAAAGAGTAATTGTGGCTTCATAGAAGGAATTTGATAGTGGTCCATCTGTTTCTATTTTGTGGAATAGTTTGGCCAGTATTTGTATGAGGTCTTCTATGAAGGCCTTATAGAATTCTGCACTGAGCCCATCTGGACCTCGCTCTTTTTGATTAGGAGACTTTTAATAACTGCTTCTATTTCTTTAGGAGTTATGGGGTTGTTTAGATGGTTTAATTGTTCCTGATTTAACTTTGGTACCTGGTATTTGTCTCAACAATTGACCATTTCCTCCAGATTTTCCAGTTTTGTTGAATATAGGTTTTATCATAGGATCTGATGATTTTTTTTTAATATCTTCAGATTTTGTTGTTATGTCTCCCTTTTCATTTTTGAATTTGTTAATTTGGATACACTCTTTGTGACCTCTGGTTAGTCTGGCTAGGGGTTTATCTATCTTGTTGATTTTCTCAAAGAACCAGCTCCCAGTTGTTTTGATTCTTTGTATACTCCTTTTCATTTCTTCGTGGTTGATTTCCGGTCTGAATTTAATCATTTTCTGCCTTCTACTCATCTTGGGTTTATTTATATCTTTTTGTTCTCGAGCTTTTGGTGTGTTGTCAAGCTTCTCACATATGCTCTCTCCTGTTTCTTTTTACAGGCACTCAGAGCTATGAGTTTTCTTCTTAGTTCTGCTTTCAATGTATTCCATAACTTTGCAAATGCTGTATCTTCATTTTCATTAAATTCTAAGAATTCTTTCATTTCTTTATTTCTTCCTTGACCAAGTTGTACTTTAGTAGAGCATTGTTCAACTTCCATGTATATGTGGATTTTCTGTCATTATTGTTGTTATTGTAGACCAGTTTTAGTGTGTGGTGATCTGATAGGATGCATGGGATTATTTCTATCTTCCTGTATCTGTTGAGGCCAGTTTTGTGACCGATTATAGGAACAATTTGGAAAAGGTTCCATGAGGTACTGAGAAGAGGGTATATCCTTTTGTTTTAGGATGGAATGTTCTATAAATATTTGTTAAATCCATTTGGTTCATAACTTCTGTTCGTTGCTCTATGTCTCTGTTTAATTTCTGTTTCCATTATCTATCCATTGAGAATCGGGTGTTGAAATCTCCTACTGTTATCGTGTGGGGTGAAATGTGTGCTTTGAGCTTTAGTAAGGTTTCTTTTATGTATGTAGGTGCCCTTTTATTTGAAGCATAGATATTTAGGATTGAGAGTTCATCTTGGTGGATTTTTCCGTTGGTGAATATGAAGTATCCTTCCTTATCTTTTTTAATGACTTTTGGTTGAAAGTAAAATTTATTTGAAATTAGAATGGCAACTCCAGGTTGTTTCTTCGGGCCATTTGGTTGGAAAGTTGTTTTCTAGCCCTTTACACTGAGGTAGTGTCTGTCTTTGTCTCTGAAGTGTGTTTCCTGCATGCAGCAAAATGCTGTGTCCTCTTAAGGTATCCATTCTGTTAGTCTATGTCTTTTTATTGGGCAATTAAGTCTGTTGATGTTGAGAGATATTAAGGAATAGTGATTGTTGCTTCATGTTATTTTTGTTGTTAGAAGAAGAATTATGATTGTTTGTCTCTCTTTTGGTCTCTTTGTAAGGAAATTGTATTCTTGCTTTCTGTACAGTATAGTTTCTCAACTTGTATTGGAGTTTTTAAATCTATTATCAATTGTAGGGCTGGATTTGTAGGAAGCTATTGTGTAAATTTGGTTTTGTCATGAAATATCATGATTTCTCCATCTATTTTAATTGAGAATTTTGCTGGATACAGTAACATGGGCTGGCATTTATTTTGTCTTAGGTTCTGTATGCCATCTGTCCAGGATCTTCTGGTTTTCATAGTCTCTGGTGAGAAGTCTGGTGTAATTCTTATAGGTCTGCTCTTATATGGCACTTGACTTTTTTCCCTTACTGCTTTTCCTATTTTTTCTTTGTTTTGTGCATTTGGTGTTTTAACTATTATATGATGAATTTCTTCTCTGGTTCAATCTATTTGAAGTTCTGTGGGCTTCTTGTATGTTTATGGGCATCATTTTCTCTTTTTTTAATTTTTTTTTTGTTTTTTTTCATTATTAACTTGAGTATTTCTTGTTTACATTTGGAATGTTATTCCCTTTCCAGGTTTCTGGGCCAACATCCCCCTAACCCCTCCCCCTCCCCTTCTATATAAGTGTGCCCCTCTCAATCCTCCCCCCAATAATGCCCACCCCCAACAATCAAGTTCACTCTGGCTTCAGTCTTAGAAGGACCAAGGGCTTCCCCTTCCACTGGTGTTCTAACTAGACTGTTCATTACTACCTATGAGGTTGAAGCCCAGGGTCAGTCCATGTATAGTCTTTCGGTAGTGGCTTAGTCCCTGGAAGCTCTGGTTGGTTGGCATTGTTGTTCATATGGGGTCTCGAGCCCCTTCAAGCTCTTCCAGTTCTTTCTCTGATTTCTTCAACGGGGGTCCCATTTTCAGTTCAGTGGTTTGCTGCTGGCAATCGCCTATGTATTTGCTGTATTCTGGCTGTGTCTCTCAGGAGAGATCTACATCCAGTTCCTGTCAGCCTGCAATTCTTTGCTTCATCCATCTTGTCTAATTGGGTGGCTGTATATGTATGGGCCACATGTGGGGCAGGCTCTAAATGGGTGTTCCTTCTGCCTCTGTTTTAATCTTTGCCTCTCTATTCCCTGCCAAGGATATTCTTGTGCCCCTTTTAAAGAAGGAGTGAAGCATTTGCATTTTGATCATCCATCTTGAGTTTCATGTGTTCTGTGCATCTAAAGAAATTCAAGCATTTGTGCTAATAGCCACTTACCAATGAGTGCATACCATGTGTGTTTTACTGTGATTGGGTTATCTCACTCAGGATGATATTTTCCAGGTCCCTCCATTTGCTTATGAATTTCATAAAGTCATTGTTTTTGATAGCTGAGTAATATTCCATTGTGTACATGTACCACATTTTCTGTATCCATTCCTCTGTTGAAGGGCATCTGCGTCCTTTCCAGTTTCTGGCTATTATAAATAAGGCTGCTATGAACATAGTGGAACATGTACCTTTGTAATATGTTGGGGCGTCTCATGCGTATATGCCCAAGAGAGGTATAGCTGGGTCTTCAGGTAGTTCAATGTCCAATTTTCTGAGGAACCTCCAGACTGATTTCCAGAATGGTTGTACCAGTCTGCAACCCCACCAACAATGGAGGAGTGTTCCTCTTTCTCCACATCCTTGCCAGCATTTGCTGTCACCTGAGTTTTTGATCTTAGACAGTCTCACTGGTGTGAGGTGAAATCTCAGGGTTGTTTTGATTTTCTTTTCCCTTATGACTAAAGATGTTCAACATTTCTTTAGGTGTTTCTCAGCCATTCAGCATTCCTCAGCTGTGAATCCATTGTTTAGCTCTGAACTCCATTTTTAATAGCTTTATTTGTCTCGCTGCGGCCTAACTTCTTGAGTTCTTTGTCTATTTTGAATATAAGCCCTCTATCTGTTGTAGGATTGGTAAAGATCTTTTCCCAATCTGTTGGTTGCCGTTTTGTTCTAACAACAGTGTCATTTGCCTTACAGAAGCTTTGCAGTTTTATGAGATACCGTTTGTCAATTCTTGATCTTACAGCATAAGCCATTGGTGTTTTGTTCAGGAAATTTTCTCCAGTGCCCATGTGTTCGAGATGCTTCTCCACATTTTCTTCTATTAGTTTGAGTGTATCTGGTTTGATGTGGAGGTTCTGGATCCACTTGGACTTAAGTTTTGTACCCGGTGATAAGCATGGATTGATCTGCATTCTTCTACATGTTGACCTCCAGTTGAACCAGCACCATTTGCTGAAAATGCTATCTTGTTTCCATTGGATGGTTTTGGCTCCTTTGTCAAAAATCAAGTGACCATAGGTGTGTGGGTTCATTTCTGGGACTTCAATTCAATTCCATTGGTCTATCTGTCTGTCTCTGAACCAATACCATGCAGTTTTTATCACTATTGCCCTGTAATACTGCTTGAGTTCAGGGATAGTCATTCCCCCGTGAAGTCCTTCCCGTGAAGGGTGTTGTTTCCCTAGTTTCTTTCCCAGCTTCTTTTTCTTTTGTGTAGATGAAGACTACTGATTTATTTCAGGTAATTTTATACCCAGCCACTTTGCTGAAGTTGTTTATCAGCTTTAGAAGTTCTCTGGTGGAACTTTTGGGATCACTTAAATATACTATCATATCATCTGCAAAGAGTGATATTTTGAATTCTTTTCCAATCTGTACCCCTTGATCTCCTTTTGTTGTCTGATTGCTCTGGGTAGAACTTCAAGAACTATATTGAATAATTTGGGAGAGAGTGGGCAGCCTTGTCTAGTTCCCGATTTTAGTGGAATTGCTTCAAGTTTCTCTCCATTTAGTTTAATGTTAGCAACTGGTTTGCTGTATATGGCTTTTACTATGTTTAGGTATGGGCCTTGAATCCCTATTCTTTCCAGGACTTTTATCATGAAGGGGTGTTGAATTTTGTCAAATGCTTTCTCAGCATCTAATGAAATGATCATGTGATTTTGTTCTTTCAGATGGTTTATATAATGCATTACATTGAAGGTTTTCTGTTTATTAAACCATCCCGGCATGCCTGGGATGAAGCCTACTTGATCATGGTGGATGATTGTTTTGATGTGCTCTTGGAATCAGTTTGCCAGAATTTCATTGAGTATTTTTGCGTCGATATTCATAAGGGAAATTGGTCTGAAGTTCTCCTTCTTTGTTGGTTCTTTGTGTGGTTTAGGTATAAGAGTAATTGTTGCTTCATAGAAGGAATTTGGAAGTGCTCCATCTGTTTCAATTTTGTGGAATAGTTTGGATAGTAGTGGTATTAGGTCTTATATGAAGGTATGATAGAATTCTGCACTAAACCTGTCTGGACCTGGGCTCTTTTTGGTTGGGAGACCTTTAATGACAGCTATTTCTTTAGCAGTTATGGGATTGTTTAAATGGTTTATCTGTTACTGATTTAACTTCGGTACCTGGTATCTGTCTAGGAAATTGTCCATTTCCTGCAGATTTTCAAGTTTTGTTGAATATAGGATTTTGTAGTAGGATATGATGACTTTTTGAATTTCTTCTCATTCTGTAGTTATGTCTCCCTTTTCATTTCTGATTTTGTTAATTTGGATACACTCTCTGTATCCTCTCTTTAGTCTGGCTAAGGATTTATCTATCTTGTTGATTTTCTCAAACATCCAACTTTTGGTTCTGTTGATTCTTTCTATGGTCCTTTTTGTTTCTACTTGGCTGATTTCAGCTCTGAGTTTTGTTATTTCCTGCCTTCTACTCCTCCTGGATGTATTTACTTCTTTTTGTTCTAGAGCTTTTATGTGTGCTGTCAAGCTGGTGACATATGCTCTTCCCTGTTTCTTTCTGCAGGCACTCAGAGCTATGAGATTTCCTTTTAGCACAGGTTTCATTGTGTCCCATAAGTATGGGTATTATGTACCTTCATTTTCAATAAATTCTAAGAAGTCTTTAATTTCATTCTTTATTTCTTCCTTGACCAGGTTATCGTTGAGTAGAGCATTGTTCAACTTCCATGTATATGTGGGGGTTCTTCCCTTATTGTTATTGAAGCCCGTGGTAGTCTGATAGTACACATGGGATTATTTCTATCTTTCTGTAACTTTTGAGGCCTGTTTTTTGACCAATTATATAGTCAGTTTTGGAGAAAGTACCATTAGCGCTGAGAAGAATGTATATATTTTTGCTTTAGGATTGAATGTTCTATAAATATCTGTTAAGTCCATTTGGAT
Organism: Rattus rattus; assembly: GCF_011064425.1. NCBI lineage: Eukaryota > Metazoa > Chordata > Mammalia > Rodentia > Muridae > Rattus > Rattus rattus. The sequence goes on from NC_046163.1 coordinate 77,896,686, forward strand.
CATGACTTCTCTTAATCTGTTTACGTCTCTGTTTAATTTCTGTTTCTATGACCTGTCCATTGATGAGAGTGGGGTGTTGAAATCTCCTACTATTATTGTGTGAGGTGCAATGTGTGCTTTGAGCTTTAGTAAGGTTTCTTTTATGTATGTAGTTGCCCTTTTATTTGAAGCATAGATATTTAGGATTGAGAGTTCATCTTGGTGGATTTTTCCTTTGATGAATATCAAGTGTCCTTCCTCATCTTTTTTGGTGACTTTTAGTTGAAAATTGATTTAATTCGATATTAGAATGGCTACTCTATCTTGCTTCTTCTGACCATTTGCTTGGAAAGTTGTTTTCCAGTCTTTCACTCTGAGGTAGTGTCTGCCTTTGTCTCTGAGGTGTATTTCCTGTAGGCAGCAGAATGCAGGGTCCTCATTGGATATCCAGTTTGTTAATCTGTGTCTTTTTCTTGGGGAGTTGAGACCATTGATGTTGATAGATATTAAGGAATAGTGATTATTGCTTCCTGTTACATTCATACTTGGATGTGAGGTTATGTTTGTGCTTTTCTTCTCTTTGTTTTGTTGCCAAGATGATTAGTTTATTGCTTTTTCTAGGGTGTAGCTTGCCTCCTTATGTTGGGCTTTACCATTTATTATCCTTTGTAGTGCTGGATTTGTAGAAAGATATTGTATAAATTTAGTTTTGTCATGGAATATCTTGGTTTCTCCATCTATGCTAATTGAGAGTTTTGCAGGACACAGTAACTTGGGTTGGCATTTGTGTTCACTTAGGTCTGTATGACATCTATCCAGGATCTTCTGGCTTTCATAGTCTCTGGTGAGAAGTTTTGTGTGATTCAGATAGGTCTACCTTTATAAGTTACTTGACCTTTTTCCCTTAATATGCTTTCTATTAATGTTTTAATATTCTTTCTTTATTTTGTGCATTTGGTGTTTTGACTATTATGTGACGGGAGGAGTTTCTTTTCTGGTCTAATCTATTTGGAGTTCTGTAGGCTTCTTGTATGCTTATGGGTATCTCTTTCTTTAGGTTAGGGGAGTTTTCTTCTATGACTGTGTTGAAGATATTTACTGGTCCTTTGAGCTGGTAGTTTTTACTATCTTCTATACCCATTATCCTTAGGTTTGATCTTCTCATTTAGTCTTTGATTTCCTGTATGTTTTGGACAAGTAACTTTTTCCATTTTACATTTTCTTTGACAGTTGTGTCCATGATTTCTATGGAATCTTCTGCTCCTGAGATTCTCTCTTTTATCTCTTGTATTCTGTTGGTGATGCTTGTATCTATTGCTCCTTGTCTCTTCCTTTGGTTTTCTATATCCAGGGTTGTTTCCCTGCGTTCTTTCTTCATTGCTTCTATTTCCAATTTTTAATTTCTTCACCTGTTTGATTGTGTTTTCCTGGAATTCTTTCAGGGATTTTTGTGATTCCTCTCTATAGGCTTCTACTTGTTTATTTATGTATTCCTTCATTTCTCTAAGGGCGTTCTTCATGTCCTTCTTGAAGTCCTCCAGCATCATGATCAAATATGATTTTAAATCTAGATCTTGCTTTTCTGGTGTGTTTGCATGTTCAGTGTTTGCTTTGGTGGGAGCATTGAGCTCCAATGATGCCATGTAGTCTTGGTTTCTGTTGCTTGGGTTCCTGTGCTTGCCTCTCGCCATCAGATTATCTCTCGTGTTACTTTGTCCTTCTATTTCTGACAGTGGCTAGACTGTCCTATAGGCCTGTGTGTCAGGAGTGCTGTAGACCTGTTTTCCTGTTTTCTTTCAGCCAGTTATGGGAACTAAGTGTTCTGCTTTTGGGCATGTAGTTTTTCCTGTCTACAGGTCTTTAGCTGTTACTATGGGCCTGTGTCCTGTGTTCACCAGGCAGGTCACTTGTAGCAGAAATATTGGTCTTACCTGTGGTCCCAAGGCTCAGGTTTCCTCGTGGGGTTTTACTTATGAACTCTCTGTGAGGGCAGCAACCTGGGGGCCCTGCGTTGCCTTTTCTGGAAGCCCCCGTGCATCAGGGTCCCAGATGGCGTTTGGTGATTTCGTCTGGAATCAGAAATGTGGGCAGAGAGTAGTCTCTTCTGGCTTCCCAGGCATGTCTGCTCTCTGAAGTTTTAGCTTTCCCTCCCACGGGATTTCTGTGCAGATAACTGTTGATCCGGTCCCTTCAGGTTCTGGCAGTGTCTGGGTGCAGGGGACCTCTAGCTCCAGTGCCCCTATCTGGACATCACTTTCTTTAGGTTAGGAAGTTTTCTTCTTTAATTTTTTGAGTATATTTACTGGCCCTTTAAGTTGGGAGTCTTCACTTTCTTCTATACCTATTATCCTTAGGTTTGATTTTCTCATTGTGTCCTGGATTTCCTCTATGTTTGGGGCTAGGACCTTTGTGTGTTTGACATTTGTCTTTGACATTTGTCTTTGACATTTGTGTCAATGTTTTCTATGGTATCTTTTCTTCTTGAGATTCTCTCTTCTATTTCTTGTATTCTCTTGGTGATGTTTGTATCTACGTCTCCTTGTCTCTTCCTTAGGTTTTCTATATCGAGGGTTGTCTCCCTTTGTGCTTTCTTTATTGTTTCTATTTCCATTTTCAATTCATTTACCTGTTTGGTTGTATCATGTCTCAAAGAAACTGAAACAAAATCTCCATTATGTGCAATTGATGTATTTGTTAAATATATATGCGTGCCTCTCTTCAGACACAACTAAGATGATAAGAATGGAAGAATATTTAACCATACTGAAGACAGTGTGTGGGACACAAGTCAAACGAGCATAAAATAAACACCTCTTATCTGTTTTCAGACCACAGTGTCACATCAGAACTCTGAAGATATGCAGATGAGGCAGGCATCAGACCTCCCTGGTCTTTACCCAATGTAGCCAATTAAGTAATTCACTTTTTTTCTGCTTGCCTTCTTCCTAAATAACCAGCATTAGTAATATGAAAGGGAGTTCAATATGGATCTGGAAAAGAAGACATGAAATTATATTTCTTTTCCAGCTCACAGCCTTTTCTTCCAAGTGTAAGTAACAGTACATATATACATATATTTTTTTTCTAGTTCCTTCCTCATGTTTCATACCTAGACCTAAATGTCACTCGATCAAAAATCATTCTGTTTGTTTGTTTTGTTTTTCCCAGCCCTGTATCTTTTACTGTATCTCATGTGGCATTTAGTTTTACTGAAATAAGGTCCTGGGAAACGATCTACACTAGGGAATATTTGGACTCCTGTAGCTGGTAGTCTTGCAGTGAAGAAAAGAAGCTACTTTGGAATGGCTAGAGACTAGTGCCTTTCCTCAACCTGAGGTTCTATGTGACATGGGGTATTAGTAAATTCATTTGACATGAGCGCCATGTTCAGAGACTGAAATCAAGTAGGGATAGATGATGTCAAGTAACCTCAGGTAAACATGTGACGGAAAGAGCCAAGAAGTAAGTTACATGCATTCTTTGTGAACCTATAATCCTGCACTTGGCTTGCAATAACCTCTCAATGAAAGAATGCATGTGATCAATCAAGTTCCATAGGTTCTTCATAAGCCCAAGCTTTCCTTAAGCTGGAATTACAGCACAGTAAAGAAAGTAGTTAGACATGCATAAGTATATGAGTTTGACCCTCATAGTCCATTTGAAAAAGCTGGGCATAATAACATATGTTTATTGTCCTAGCACTGGCTAAGCAAAGCACATATAACCAGCTATCCTAGCCTAACTACTGAGAGCTAATCAATGAACCCTGTTAACTATAGTCTTGACAAACATGCGCACATATATTCACACTCCTACAAATACATATGCATGTGTATGGCATGTGCACACACACACACACACACACACACACACACACAGTGGGAGTGGGGAGCATGGCCTTTAGGAGCTGTTTGAGCTGTATTCAGAGGCTCCTGTATGATCATAGCCCCACTTGAGGTTCTGCTGCAGACCTTTTTAAGTACTTACATAATCTGGCCTCCATAGACATGGGGTTCCTCTATTATATCTGTCCCCTAGTCCTTCATTGTGCCTTGTAACAACATTAAAACAACATTAAAAAAGTATGGCTCAGGACAAAACCACACATCTGACACCAAGCCTTAAGTTATGATTTTTCAGAGTGTGATCAATGATCAGTCTTCACTCAGAGTGTTGGGAGTAAAACATTAAATTATTTCCCTGGGATAGGGCGTAGTTGTTCAAGTCCTTGTCTAGTACGCAAAAAGCATTAAGCTCAATCTCTGATACCATGTAAACCAGATATTGTGTTATATGTCTGTAATCCCAGCACTCAGAAGGCAGAATCAGAAAGACAAGGAGTTTAAAACTAATCTCAGTTACATACTGAGTTTGAGAGCAGCTATATGAAACCTTGCTTAAGAGAGGGAGGGCATTCTTACTCTTCTATCTCTCAAAAGCTATTAGAAAAATCCAGTAGCTTCCCATAGTCTCTCTTAATTTTCAGTCAGAGGAGAAGAAGGTAGATTGATTCCTTTCTCATCCTTAGCTTAGTTTTCTAGGATTGCCTTCCTTTTAGAAATAAATACTACAGACTCTACTGTGATAATGGTCTGACTAAAGTTATGAAGGATATGTGTAGAACTGGAGAATGGATGTCATGGGAAAAGCTTAGTGATTAAAAAAAATCCCAAATTATGACTACTGATAAAATTACCTGAGTCTCTTAAAAGCCTAAACTGCCTCTCCATGGCCTTACTGTTCCCAGCAGGAGAAATGGCCTGATATTCATGTTTCTGAATCCTTTAGAGTGGTGGTTGGGAAATGAAAGCTTTGACACACATCCATCAATGTAGATAAAACAGTACTGTACACTTCTCTCAATAAGTTCCCATGGCCACAGGGCCAAGGCATTTTCTACTCCACGATAACAAGCATGGAATTACCTTAGAGAAAATTTAAACATGGGTATGATCCTCATGGACAATACTTAAGTAAGGAAGGCAGATAGCTCACTGAAGGTTAGTGTAGTCTGGTGAAAGTCAGTAGGCTCTGTGTCTGGCAGGTGACTGTGAGACTGTGATGATCAGGCTTTAACCACTTCACAGCCTAGCTTAGTCTTCTACTTTCTGACTTGAGTTAACACCTGATCTTGAACTTCCAACCTTCCAGAAACATGATCATTAAGCACCTCTTTTCTACTGAATTTACTTGGCCTCAAATATTCTGTTATGTCCGTAGAAAGTGCATTGTGGGAAGACTAACCCAGTCATGATAACTGGATTACTGTCCAAGACCTCATCTGCAAATGCCACTGTCTCAGGAGGAGGTTTTGATACCAGACTTTGTAGTGCTCACAAACATTGATGTACATAGGAAAATGGCATCTTTTTAGAAGGACATTTAGAGAACATGATAGAAGAGGGTTCTATAATAGGAAGCCTTTTGTAGTGATATTGAGATAATTCTACAAAGTTAAGGGTGAAGGAGTACATAAAATTTCCATTACACAGTACTGCTCTTTCGATCGCTGATGTCACTAGAGGCCTGTCCAGGCATTACAGACCTTGTCTTTGGACTTGCACTATTGAAAAGTAGTGGAATATATATGATATAATATGAAGGAAGGATGCTAAAACACTGTAATGTCCATAAAGAAGATATGAGGACACCTCATTCCCTCTGTCCCTCTTTGCTTTATGTGGTTTTTTGTTCCTGACATGCATGAGCCAGAAGGGATGCGACCAATATGCCATGTACTATAAAGGTCTTAACATGTGGCTCTAAACAAATTCATATCTTTTATGCTAATTATGTTGGGTTTATTTTTATGCTAATGAAAACTTATTTGCAAAGATATTACTAAATAAATATTTGATCTCTTTTGTCAAAAGTAGAACAGATTGGAAAAGTCTATTTTAAAAAGGATTCAACTTAAAACAATGAAATCGTGTCCTTAAGGGAAAAGCTCCTTAACAATAGAAGAGATTATATGAAGCAGCAACATCACCATGCCAATATTATACACCTTTGTAGGACTGTCAAAAAAAATGGGCTTTCTGCGAGCATGGAAACCAGGTTGGGCGATTGCCAAAACTACAGAATTTGAGTGTGGATTTTCATGAAAGTTAGTGACTCGTTTAGAGAAAATTTATATTGCAGGCTTCCAGAGGTCATGAACCTCCTCTGATTGCTTTTCAAGATCTTAATATAGTGGAGAAGAAATTGCATTAACACTCTGAAGAAATTCTGAGCAGGTGCCACAGAAATGCTGGGGTTTAGCTGCAATAAAACATGTGTATGAGAGAGGAGGATGTTACCATCCATATATAGAAAATACAATATTGTGTTCAGGGTCAAGTGATCACACATCCTCTGGTGCACTCACCCAAGGCAGTTTCCTTATTCACTGAGTCTCTTATTCATCCAATAAGTATAAGTGAAGTCTGGGTAAGAGATACGGCAAAGATGTACAATACATCATGAACACTTTAGGACTCTATAGCCAAAAGGCAACCCAGAGAATAGAAAGAATAGTAGGTGACATATAAATATGGAGAAAAGAGTAAAATGGTGCACTGTATCGCATCTGTTTTAGTGTCTACAGAAAGTACAGCATGCAGATGAACCTTTCCTTATGTAGCCCTTTTTGAAGAAAGAAGTGCATAAAATACTTACTACAGCATTAAAGAGTTAAGAGCTGACCTGGAACTGTTCAGATTCTGCCCTTTCCTTGCTACTTAAATCTCTATAAATCCAGCTTCATGGAACCAGAAATGGTGGCTTATATAGTGGTAAGGGTAAAGAAAAACATAAAAGATGGGGTTGTGGAATGATAACATCTAGCCTGACCCAGAGGAAATACCTGTGTAAGATAAAGAATCATCAATTGCTGAATAATTTCCTTGTAGAATGCATTAATTTTTGTGGTTGTTAAAAAATACCATAAAATGCATTTTAGGAGAAAAATGGTTTATTTTTGCTCATATTTCCAGGTCATAGTCAACCATTACGTAGAAGTCATCAAGGCAGATAGTTGAAACGGCAAGTCATATCACATCCACTGAAATGAAAGAAATGAGTGACTATGAATCAATTAATTCTCAGCCCCTTTCTACACGTTATAGTTTGGAACTCCCTATTTTCCAAAGTAGATGGCACTTCTTACATCAATTACATTATCAAGAAAGTCCCCACAGGCATGCTCAAAGGCTTACTTAACCTAAACAATTCTTCACTGAAACTCACTTCTCAATGACTCTAGGTCTCGGAAAGCTGCAAATTAAAGCTAACATGATACATGGTTATATTGCACCAATGCAGTAAGTGAGCTGAATGGAAGAACTAGCTTGTCCATCAGTGCTATGAACGAAGTCATGCTCATTGTATTGAAGCTGGGTACACTAATTGTTATATGTAAACTGCTGAGTGTTGTGTGTGGTACAACAAATGATAGCTGAGCATTCACTGTTTATTCTGGGTTCACTGCAGTGGCATCTATTGTTCTCTTTTTAGTTCTTCTGTTATTAGAGCAAGTAGAAGCATTATCTTCAATGCTAGGTCTTTCTTGGTTGATTGTCTCACCTGGATTCCTTTGTGCTCTAAAATTCCACAGAAGTGAATGGACTGGGTGAATAAATGCCTAAATGAAGTGACTAGAGTAAGTAAAGCAGGGAATACATGTTCGGTAGACTTCGATTACTAGGCTTGTATTGCCAATTGAGTGCTGGGTGACATTGTCCTTCTCTTACACATGTTCTATTGCAGCCAGACCACTGTATTTCTATGCTATCTTTGTGAATTACCTCATAATGTTTGAGGTGTTGGATAGTATTGCTTAAATTTCTTTTTAATAGTGTGAAGTGTTTTTTCTTTCTTTCTTTGTGTGTGTGTGTGTGTGTGTGTATGTGTGCAATAGCAGAGATTTACACCTTTTCAAGACTTGTAACACCAGCTTTCTCTCAGTGGCACATCACCTTCCTTCCAAATTCAGAATCAGAGAGTAATGTATGTCTTTCACTGAAATTGAAATGATAAAACTTTGTTGACAAGATATAGCAATTCAAGGTATAGCAAGACTGCCCCCTTGATGCTGGAGTTGAAAAGTGACCTTTAATCATATGCCAAGACTGTTGGAACCACTTAAGCAAATTAGGCATTTGTCTCATCCTTGAATCCAAATGGCATCCCTCTCATCCTCTGGGTTCTTCATTCCTGTCTGATGCTCACCTGTCAAAATTGGAGCTGCAGAAAGGGCAAGTCAGGCAGGCAGGGATAGAAAAGGAATAATGGTGTACCTGACACTGTGATTATCTCTGCCACACATAGCTAAGGAAGTTAAATAGCAGAGGAACAAAATTGAAGAATAAGAAACATGGGATTATTTTATATGAACCTATGTATTCTATTTTTATGTCATCAGAAAGGCAAGTGTGTTAGTTTTATATGCATTTAGATTAGAATTGTAAGGCTATAACCAAATCAATTTTGAGTTCAGGTAATGTGTTTATCTTTTTAAGGTCTCAGTATCCTTGTGGTTAAAGATACTGCAATTGGTGGTTAATCCCAATTGTCAAATTAATGGAATTTAGAATCACCATGGAAACACCCCTTTGGATGTATTTATGAGAATTTCTAGAAATGTTAAAGTGAGAAAGGAAAAATTATTATAATTGTGGGAATCCCCACACCCATGGACTGGGCTAACTGATTTAATAAGAAGGAGAGGGGCTAAATATTATTGTTCATCTCTTTCTGCTTCCAGATTATCCATAAAATATGAGCAGCTTCAACCTTCTTTTTGCTATGCGTTCCTCACCATATATATATTTTTTCTTTCTTTGAGATGATGTTCTTTGCTTGTTTGTTTTTGGTTTAATATTTGATTACAGCAGTAAGAATGATAACTAATATGCTGTGCTTATTTAAAATAGTCTAAGATGCCATAGAGAACACACACACACACACACACACACACACACACACACACACACACACACCTATTTACCAACAACTCTTCTTTCAGTGTTCAAAATTTACATAATTTCTCATTATCTATACTACTTTGACCATAAAAGTTAATGTCTCCAAAACAATACAGATAGCCTTCAAGGTATTTCTCTATATCAACATATTATGTAGAGTGGAATATTTTGTCATTGCAAAGGAGTCAATTTCAGTTCCCAGCATTCACATCAGGGTCACTTATAACAGCCTATAACTATAGCTCTAGAGGACACAGTGTCTGGCTTCAGTTTGCACAGTACTTATATGCACATAACTACCTACACACAGGCACATACATGTCATCAACTAGAATAAGTAAATCTTAAACAGGGTATAGTGACCCTAGCTTTAATTTTGTATACAGAGGAAGATGGATTTCTCTGGATTTGAGGCCAGCATGGTCTATGTTATGAATTCCAAACCAACTGACCTAAGATGTATCTTGATTTTCTCTCATGAGTTATAATCTACTGAGAACCAATGATGGTGGAAACTATATTGAGATACTGTGCATTAAACTACCTTCACATTCATAAGAGCTGACAATTGTTCAACTATGTAAATGAACAAACTGGGATTCAAATATTTTATTATAAATGCTGTGTGTCTACAACATTTTTTCACTTAAATTTAGTTTCTTTTTAATTACTTATATGTGCTTATGTCTGAGTTGAGTATGTGTGTGCACAAAGGTGCCCACAGAAGTCAAATGTTTTGGAAGCCCATGGAACTGAAGTTGTTAGTGATGGTGATCTGCCACATCTGTATTCTGAGAACTAAACTGTCAGCCTTTGTAAGAGCAGTGTGTGTTGTTAGCCAGAGAACTATTTATCTAGCATCCTTAGCCAGCATCTTGACAAGGTGTATTTTACAGGAGTGTTGGGGATCAAACTCAGGTCTTTTCCAGCTGAGCCATCTCCACATTCTCATACACATTATTTTCTGTTTATCATATTACACGGTTCTCTGGACTGTAGTGCTTAGGTCTATGGGTGTGTCCCTGTGGGTATGAACACAGGAGGGAACAGCACAATAAGGAATATGGATGCCAGAGAAGCTTTCACAGTGCAGAGTGTCAACTGACTGTACTGGTAACTACATGATCAGAGTTAAGAAAGACATTAAAATAATAATCTGGATAGATCTACAGACTTTCAAGATCTTGATTTGTCTCTCTCCAAGTCTGATGTTCATGTTCACTTCACAGTGGAAACAGGTGAGGAAGTCAGGTCATATAAAAGCCTACCATCCTCTCCATAAAAGATAGGATCTAACGAACTGCTCTCATTGCTCCAGAAATAATGTTTGGCCAAATGTTTACACCTCTCATGAGAAGGTTGGTCTAAGAATGCATAGGGACATTGTAATCCCTACATGGACCTGTGGAACTAGAGGTAAGAAGAAAGGCACATATGGAGAAAGTATCAAAACTATGGGAGCAACTTGGTAGGTGCACATTAGAAAATTTGACATTTCTAGATATAAAACTAATTTCATTTCAAAACAATACAAAACTGTGAAAAATATTAAGAATGTTTAGGGGTGGTAGTGGCAGTTTTTCTCCAGTTACATATTGTGCTTTGGTTTAAAAAATATAAAATCAATCTTAAATTTCAGATATGAATATTAATTAAGAATAAACCCAAAGAATATATTGAGCAGTAAACAAAATCACTGGAATTTGTGATCAAGCAAGTATAAGGGCAATGGAATATGTTGTGTACTTAGTTTCTAAAATTTGTCCTTTTCTCTTTTCCTCTCTCCCCCCACATCCTTTTCTCCTCTGTCCCTAACTTACATTCTTCCTTCCTTCTTCCTCACTACCTCTGTCTGTTTTCCTTCTTCTCCACTCACTGCCGCATATATCTCTTTGAAACAACATGCAGTACATGTCACAATATTTTACAAATTGGATTAAATCACATCATGCATAGAATTTTATCTGTTATCAAACGGCTGCTACACAAAGACTTCAATGTGACTTGGGAATCTGTCTGTATTGGAAGAGATGCAAATATATGCAGGAATATGTGGGGACTCATATGCATGTGTATGCGAAGGCATGAAGTCAACCATAGTTCTTGCCCTTGCTGTTTTTTCTGAGACAACATTCCTCACAAGTCTAAAACTCACCATGTAGAAGGCAAAGCTAATTAGCCAGCGAATGTCAGAGATCTGCCTGTCTCTACCTACCAGACAATAAGATATCAAGTATAATTTCCCATGCCTGATTTTTTATATGATTTGTAGAATGTTAACTCAGGTCATCAAGCTTGCAAGTCAAATATTTTAACATCTCAGTTATTATCTCCCTACGCTCAAATATTGAGATTTTTAAATATTTAATTTGCATTGAGAAGAAAATTGGATTAAATTATTTAATATATACAGACATATAACACATATATGATTAAGAAATATTTTATACACAGAACATCTATGCATAAATTTATACATATACTCATACATCTATCATCTATCTATCTATCTATCTATCTATCTATCTATCTATCTATCTACTTATCTACCTACACACATAAGTGTATTTATAAAGGAAGAAAAAGCATAGACTGACTCAAATCTCTTAGGATTTAAACCATGTAGTATTTTCCCCAGATTAATGTCTCCTACTTCAATATGACTCTTTTGTTCAGATCTGTCTTTACCACTCTGGCAAGTCTGCTTCCCTGTTCTCTCTCAGTTCCATACTCAGAGGATGACTTCTTCAAATCTGTTGAACTTGGCAGCACCAGAGCAAGAGTGTTCTCACCTCTTACCTGATAACTGTTGCTTGGTCTGCATCTCCAGTGTAAATGGCAGTGTGAGGAGTTCTCTTTAGTTGTAGTGCTAGGCCCTCCTTCTCCCTGTGATACCCTTTTGCCTACTTTGACTTTGCAGTGGTTGCTTTCCTCACCAGACTCCTTTGCCTTCTATATGATTAATTTGAGCACACAAATATGCTGTAATAATTATCACCTACAAAACTAATACCACATATACAGCAAGCCAACAGAACCTGACCTAGGCTCTGCTGCCCTACTCCTACCTCTCTGTTTTCCACTACGATTCACATGCTGGGCACTTTCCTTTTCCTGGTCCTTCACTGTCTCCTTTAGCATCTGGCTTCTTTGGTTCCTTTTGCTAACTGTGTCTCCTCTTGTATATCTCCATGATTCAGAAGGGCTCTTTTCATAGCAGGTCTTCTTAAAGCCAAGACTATAACCAACAAGTTGAAAAACATCCATATCTGCATGCCAATCGTATCGTCTAGTGAATCTGTTGCTTATTTCTCTATCTAATAGGTGATTTAAAAGTTTGAACCTTCCAACATGACATCTTACTCTACCATCATAACAGCACAGGTCAGCTCAACCTTAGATATTGATGATTTGCTCTTGCGTAAATACTAGGTGATTGTCTTAATTACGTTTATGTTGCAGTAATAAAACATTGAGACTAAAAACAGTTTATGGAAGAAAGTGTTCTCCTGACCAACACTTCCACATCAATCTATCACTGAAGGAAGTAAGGAATCTGGTGACACACACTCAAGGCTGAGGGAGGAACTGGAACAGAAATCATGGAGGAACTCTACTTCATTTCTTGCTCATCAGGGCTCAGCCTGATTTCTTGTACAACCCAGTACTAGTCTCGGATCGTACTACCACAGTGATCTAAGCCTTCACACATTAATTATTAATGAAGACAATACTACATAGAATGCTGATAGGCCATTATCATGTAAACATTTTTCCTTGTTAAAATTTTCACTTCTCATGTATGTTTCGGTTTATGTCATCATGATTGAAAAATCAGTACAGGGGTACCCCATGCAAACTTTTCCCCCATGCCCAGCGAGTCTTCCTGTCAGCTTCCTGTCAGCATTATTACTCATTTTTCCCTTTGTACAACATGGTGTGCATGAATGGGTGTGCATGCATGAGTGTGTGTGTGTGTGTGTGTGTGTGTATGTGTGTGCATATATGACAATGAGCTAGGCACACATACATACATACACACATACACACACACATACACACACACGGAGAGAGAAAGAGAGAGAGAGAGAGAGAGAGAGAGAGAGAGAGAGAGAGAGAGAGGAGAATGCATGTTGTGAGCTCACATACATCACATATGCTATGTGCCCAGACCAGAAACTTACATGGATGTCAGTCTTTATCTTCTACTTTGTTTGTGAAAGTCATTTGTTCCCACTGCCATTGCCTGGCTAGCTGACCCCTTAGGCCTCTAGAGATGCTTCTATCTTTGTCCCTCATCTCCCAGTAGAAATTTGGGACTTACAGACTCACATGCTTCTATACCCAACTTTTCGTAGTTTTAGTAATGCAAACACATATCTGTGGACTCTCCAGTTCTCTTCTTGTTAAACCCATATTTTCACCACATTGACCAGTATTCATTGAATTTGCACTTAAGAATACTATGGAATGCCTCCATGGTTTGGAGAGAGACAGACTAGGGTTAAAATTCTCTGCTAGTCAAAAAAGCCTAGACATAGTCTTTTCTGGTTTCTAAAAGAGCCTATGTTTGGTCTTTTTTAGTTTCCAACAAATACGTCTATTCCTTCCAACACTTATTATATATTTTCTGTTCCTCAGAAAAAAATTATGTATTCTGCACAGCACCTTTTTTTCTTCCCATGGGTTTCTACCCCCTTTCAAACTTGCAATAAAGATTGAATTGAAAATTTTCAATGCTCTAGATACTGGTTTTGAAGCAAGATTTACTCAGTACTCTTTAGGGATGTGCTGAGTTCAGAGCAATGTTATAGACCCAAGGAAGAGAACAGCCAGCAAAACAGCTTATGCCTTCAATAAAGTACCCCACTGAGAAGAAAAAGAGAAAACACATATCCTCTAAAAGAACAAACAAAATTAAATAATGGTATGTGTTGTACACAACAGTCCCTTACTGCTCTTTGAAATATAAAGAATATGGCAATTCCCTAAAAATCTGGAGACTGTAGCCTTTAGAATGTGACATTTGAGCTGAACCTCAATGGTTAAAAACAAATATTGCTGAGAAGTGATCAGGGACGTGATTTCTACTCAAAATGAACTTGAATGTGAAGAAACTGATATAGAACACAGTTATGTATGTTCAGGAACAGATAAAAGATTAATACAGGTGCTAACCAGAGGCAAATGCATACATAGACAGAATGGCAGATAGGCTGGAGGGACATTTGATTTCATTCAAGTATGAATAATAAGCAACATAGTACTGTACATCCTGGGCAGCTGTGATTCTTTTTGCTTGCTAGAACAAGTTGAAAGTTTAGGTGTCCTTCTGGAGAGACATTCCTTTTTTGCTCAAAGACTTTTCATCTTCAAGATTCCACTTAAATTGTAGATAAACTGCTTTTTTAGGAATCTATTTGGTTTATGATACCAGATTGGAAATACTGACACATCAAACTTGTAGATGGAACAAATATTAGATTCTTGGTCTTTTGGTTCTGAGATAGACATTACTGTACTATTGAACCATAGATTATAAGCCACATGATTCAATCACATATAAATATAGATATATAATTATGTGTGTGTGTTCTATCAATTATGTTTCTTTAGAAACCCCTGAGTAATATAGTGCTGCATGATTATTTTTTTCTATTGCTGTGATTAAGTACCCTGAGGCTTCAAATTAAACCAAAAGTGTTTCTTGTGGCCAACAGTTCCAAAGGATATAGTTAATCGTGGTGGGGAAGATGCAGCATCAGTTTAAAAAAATATAGTAGTAAGAGCAAGAGGACAGCTGGCCATATTCCATGCACAACTATGAAGCAGAACGTGAAAAGAAAGTGGGACATTTCTACTGAGGTCCAACTTCCTCAAGGTTCTATATCCTAAATCGCATATGCCTATGGCTTCTTCACATTCAAATCCCAAAGTCCTTGTTTGCAAACAAATAAATTATAACTAGATGGATATATTTGGATACAAAATTCATACTACAAAGACAGATAGTAGAAGGTAGCAAGGAAGAAGTTCTGGGACTACCCTGTAGATTGCAAACTATTTGACATGGCAGAAATTATCTCGAAAATATCTGGAAAAATGGCTCTCTCTCTCTCTCTCTCTCTCTCTCTCTCTCTCTCTCTCTCTCTCTCTCTCTCTCTGGTATAGGGAACATTGCAGAAGACAAGAGAAGAGAAGGTGTAAAAAACGGTGTATAAATGGTAAAAAAAAATCAAGGAGTTTGCTCTGAAATTGACTCTCCTAGTAATGTTAGAAGCTACACACAGAGTCTCATCAACATATATGAGCCTAATGAGGACAATACCAATGGATATATCAAAGGGAATGCAGAAATTCCTTGAGGTCTTGACTCTACACAAATAACTGGAAGCAACTATAGGAAAACTGAGAAAGGTATGGAAACAGTAGTAGAGAAATACACACACACAAATATTAATATGTAATTAAGCTTTAAAACCTTACTGAGGTAGCCATTGGGTTTTAAACAAACATTTCCCCACATCTTTCTAAAAGCAGACATTGATTTTATCCTGCACATATCTTACCTTATCACTTCGCAATTTAAATCAGATATGACTCACTCTTACCTCTTCCCTGAATCTCAGGAAAAACCTGTCTATTGGTGTCAGTATTTCTATACAAATACAGGATATAAGTGGAAGGAGATCAATCAGTAGCTCCTTCCCACCACTTTTCTGGAAAAGGAAACCTGACTCAAGGAAGCACTCTTTTTCTATTGGATATTTTATGTATTTATAATTCAAACATTATCCCTTTTCCCAGTTTCCCCTCTGTAACCCCGGGTCCCTCCTATGAGGTTGCTTCCACTCCGAACCACCCATTCCAATCTCACAGTCCTGGCCTTAACCTACCCTGGGGAAATTGGGCCTTCAGAGAACCAAGGGCTTTTCTGATGCCAGGCAATGCCATCCTCTGCTACATATGCCACTGGAGCCAAAGGTCCCTTCATGTATATTCTTTAGTTTGTGGTTTGGTCCCTGGGAGCTCTGGGGGACTCTTAGGTCATTTCTACTACCTCCTTAAGCTGAAGAGGAAGAGCCTAGCCCATCTATGCCTTTGTGGATGTTCACATCAAAGTAAGGACCTTGTTATAAATAGATATAACTGGATGTTAACATTTAAAGCCTTTTCATTAAACAGGGATTTACTCAACCATAAACTGTCACCTCTTACATACAATTTTTCAAAAGTCATATCACCAGTATATCTTTACTCCAATTTTATTTAGTGACGTCAACATTTTCCCATGTGTTAATTTGTATGCAACTCCAGAGATGCTTCTTACCAAACCCAGGAAAGATGACTTAATCAGTAAAACACCTGTCATGCAAAATGAGGACATGAATTCAAATCACCAACACCCACATAAAAAAGGGCGGTAGTAACTAGGTGGTCGGCTGTGTCGAGATGGAGCTGAATATCTACTTCACGGCAACTGGCTATAAAAAATCATTTAAGTAGATAATGAACACAAGCTTCATACATTCTATGAAAGTAACATGGCCACAGAAGTACCCACTAATGCTTTTGGTAAAGAGTGGCAGGATTATACAGTCTGGGTCAGCAATGGAAACAAATAACAAGCTTTTCCCATGAAGAAACCCATGTTTTGTTTTGACCTATGGCAGAGTCCACTTGCTTTTGAGTAAGGGGCTTTTTTGTAATAGGTCAAGAAAAACTAGAGAGCGAACTGCATTGTGGATGCCAATTGAAGTGTTCTAAACTTGGTTATTGTTAAAAAAAAGAGAGAGAGAGAGGAGGATATTCCAGTACTGAGAGATGACAGATACTACTGTGCCTCTTCAGTTGGGACCTAAAAGAGGTAGTAGAATCCAAAAGCATTTTAATCTTTCCAAAGATGATGGCTGCCAGTATGTTGTCATAAAGTCCTTAAACAAAAAAGGTAAGAAGCAAAGGACCAAAGCATCCAAGATTCAGTGTCTTGTTACTCTACGCGTCCTGCAACACGAACGGAAATGTATTGCTCTGAAGAGAGAATGTACTAAGAAAAAGAAGGTAGACATGACAGAATAGGCTAAACTTTTTGCCAATAGAAAATGAAGAAAGCCAAAAAAAAAGAAAGAAAAAGAAAAAAGAAACCAAACCAAAACAAAACAAAACAAAAACAACAACAACAACAACAAGAAAAAACCCCAAAAACCAAAAAAAAACCCAAAACCACACAAAAAAAACCAGTAACAACAACAACAACAAGAAAAAAACCCCAAAACCAAAAAAAAAACCCAAAACCACACAAAAAAAAACCAGTAACAACAACAAAAAAAAAAAAAAAAAGACAAACAAACAACCCCCACAATACCAGAAACAGATTAAGAGACATAGGCTATCCTTGCAGGAACTACAATTCTGAGTTCCAGTAAAAATAAGTCTTTAAAGGCAACCAATAAATAATCAGGCCTTAAAAAGAAAGTGGGCAGTAAGGAAGCAGTGAAAAATGGATTCCTAGTGCATAAGGGCAAACCAGCGAGCCCAAGGTACAGTAAAGTATGGACTCCAGAAATACAATGAAGAGCTATTGAAGTAAACACCCAGGGTCAACCTCTGGGTTTCATACAAATGCTATCACATGTGCACATGCACTTGCTCACACATATTACATATATGAATATGGCATACCCACACCCATATCAAACATAACACAAATACATGCACATACATACCAAATACCCCTTACACACCCCAGACAATAAAACACACTTCACACACCTAAGACATACCCCACATGCTACAAACACACACACACACACACACACACACACACACACACACACACACTTCCTAAAAAATACATTAAGTATTTCCTTAACTCAAAGGAACCTATACTTTTCTTTGATTACTTTTATCCATGTAAGAGCAAGAGCTTCACACACTAGTTATGCTAGCCCATATTTATTTTGCCATAATTTCTATTCCTGTTCCCATGTCTGTTTTGTGAAATAACATAAAAGGCTACTTTTACTTCATTATTTATTTCCAACAATTAGGGCTCAATTATGTTAAGTGAATGGCAGTTGTCAATCATGTGTTTTTCTTCATCCAGTTTTATGTCAGGCAGCTTCTTTTCATTTCCATATTGGTCTACATGACTGTTAATATTAAAAGCTCTAATTACAAAGGACTTTCTTTAATATAAAGTTTTAATTCAACTCTTCAAGTTAATTTTGAGAACCAGATTCCCTTATCACTTTCCATGTTCTCTTATAAATTTATGACCTCTTTTTCATTAATTTTTTACACACACACACACACACACACACACACACACACGAACATATACATTCCTAGAAATAGTAATCTAAGATGATCAGTTTAAATACTTTTACATGTGTATTAAGGACTGACCATTTGGTTGCATCACCAATTCATGGGCTCTTTCCTGAGAGAGACTATGGTCCCCGTTCTCTGCATCCTTTAGTTGCTTGTAGTTCTTTGTGTGTGTAGAGCTGAGACCTCATGAGCTTTCCCCCATTCATGTTAGCATGTTTAGGCAATAATGTTGGTGAGACTATATATAGAGTGTCTCTTCTGCAATTCTAAGGAGAAAAACAATCTCATATCCATTTATTTGCTCTTCTGACTCTTACAGATTGACTGTCCCCACTTGAGCAATGTTCCCTGACCCTTACATATGGAAGTTCAGTTGTAGATGTAGCCACTGGGACTGGGCTCTACACCTCTGAGTTTTTATTAGTCATGGTTTTCTGTAATGGTATGTTACAAAGAGAGGCTTCCTTTATTAGATGTGAGAGATATACTTACGGATGAATATAAAAACAATTATTTACAATGTAGTTAGGGATTATGCTGGTTTGGCAAAGTGGCAAGTGTAGATTGTCCTCTCAGATCCAGGACACCAATTACTGGAAAGTAAGCTATGTTATTGACTAGCTTTCCAGTACCAGGCATGGGTTCCTTCATGTTAAGTGTTCGGTTTCACCCTTCTTATGTCGAAGCAAAAAGCAGTTGGTTGCTATTTAGCTATGCATACCACAACTGCATCCTTCTGATTATTGTGTCACACTGCTTGTTGTTTTGGTTTGTAGGCATCATAACTGGGAAAACTTCTGACTAATTCTCTCCTTTGCAAGCTTGTATAGCATGTTCTTCTACTTAAAGACAGTCCTCAGGAAGGAAGTTTTAAGGTCAGTTCTAGCTCAAGGGTTTCTGGCCTCAGTTTCTGATGTGAATGATATATTCAGCAACAGGGACTTAACTTTTACCTCTGAGGTGACCAAAGGCAGTAGCGATAGCCTATAATGTTCTTGAGTTTCTTAAGTAATCTTGACCTCAGATGAGTAATCCCCATGTAAAGTTTTAGGCTCTTATAAGGACCATTGTCAGAATAAAAATGATACATTTTTATTCAGTTGCATGTATATATTTATATACCAACTTATTGTATTATGGGTATTTTTGAAGCTTATAGCTTATACTACAGTTCCTTATGATGCTTTTTTTAAAATTTTCCTATTGTTGTTTCACCTCCCTTCAGTATTTATTTTTTTCCCTCCCTCATTAAAGTCCCTACTAGTTTTTCACCATCCTCATAAGATCACCTGTATTCAACTATTCCCATCTCTATAACTAATTTGGTGACCACCACCCTGGAATGATTTGTTACTACTTTTCCATATTTTACATTTCCTATATTCATATACTCTGCAGGGTATGTTCTCACATCTAAAGATTCAATGCTAGGAGTATCAGGTATAAAATAATACATGTTGTTTTTGTCTTTATTGGTCTAAATTACCTGACACAATATGATCTCCTCTGGTTCCACATATGTATGCACAAATTTTTCTTTCTGCTTTTTTTCCCCTTAGATACTGTTTCTCTGTATATTTGTGGCTAACTTGGAAATCACACTGTAGACCAGGCTAATCTCAGACTCAGAGATCTGCTTGCGTCTGCCTTCAAAGTGCTAGGATTAAGCGGGGTGCAGTACCACATCCAGCTTTTTTTTTTCTTTTAAAAACTCATGATTTCATTTGTCTATTGCATCTGAATATTATTTTATACTGTATGTGCACCATATTTTCATTATATATTCCTTGGTTAAAGAACATTTAAGTTGTTTATATTTCCTAGATATTGTAACTAGAGCAGCAATGAACATAGCTGAGTATATTTCTGTGATGTAGGCCAGGAAGTCTTTTAGGCACCTGCAAGAATTAGTATAGTTGGGTCATATGGTATGTTTAGTTGTAGCTTTTAGAGAATTCTTATATTGCTGCTTCATGTTGCAATCTCCAATAGTAAATAACAATTTCCTTTCCCTCCATTCTCTAGCCTTCGTTGTTCATTGTTTTGTTGATCTTTGCCATTCTGATAGGGGCAAAATGAAATCTCAAAGATTTTAATATACATTTTCTTGCTTGCTAGAGATAATGAGCAGTTTTTGAGATGCTTCTTAGCCATCTTTCTTCTTTTAGCAGTCTCTGTTCAACTCCAAAGCACATTTTTTGAAATATTTATTTATTTATTTATTTATTTTTAAATCCTTATATATTCTGGGTATTCATTTTTCCTCAGTTGCAAAGTTGGTAGGCTATCTTTCTTTTGTAGACTCCCCCTTCACTTGGGCTATTCTTTCTGTATCTGTGCATATATTTACTAGTTTTATGAAGTCCCACTTGTCAATTATTGGCCATAATTATGTGGTAGATGAAGGACTATTTATGTAATCCTTTTCTACATCTATGTCATGTAGGGTACTACCAAAGAGTTTTTTAAAGTGTGTGTGTGTGTGTGTGTGTGTGTGTGTGTGTGTGTATGTGTGTGTGTGTGTGTGTGTGTGTGTGCATGTGTTCACCAATACTTACAGAAGTCAGAAAAGGGTGTCAGATATTCTGACTTTGGAGTTATAGGTAGTTGGGAGCTCCATGACATAGTTACTGGGAATCAAATTGGGGTCTTCAGGAAAAGTAGCAAGTGTTCTTTATCACTGATCCAGCTCTGCATCTTATTGTCAAGGCAGTTTCTAAAGCGTTATTGGTTTTAAACCAATATATTTTTGGAAATGATCACAAGAAAGGATGAAGGGGATTTTAGGAGGGACTTACTTCTCACCCATTCTGCTTTCCTCAATGTTTTTCTTACTTTAATGACCACAGTATTATGGAATGTAAATGTTTTGCTTCTTGGTCCTCGCCATAGACAAGCTACCCCTTCTTCTTTTCTTATATCATTTCAAAATTCTACCCTTCTCCCAAAAAAGTATCGTTTCCTTCAGATATTTAGTTATCATACTCAAGATTATCCAATGATTTATTCCAATGTCTGACCACATGAAGTATATTTCTGGGATACATTTGCAGAGATGATGTTTCTGGGAGAGAGGATACATCTTTGTAAGTTAGAATGATGTTGTGAAATCAATGTCTATGCAATATTATCGGAAGATGAAGCTTACCATGTACCACAAATAAAGAATGATTTGATGATCATTTCAACTGTACAAGAATGACATTCAGGGACTTTTATTATGTCTTTTGTTGAAAATCATTTTACATATTAATATAAATGTTACGTTTTTGTTTTCTTTCTGCTATATTAAGAGAGGGAGAGCAAGACACAAAGACAGACAGAGACAGACAGGTAGACAGAGACAAAGACATAGTACACGTGTCTAAGTGTGCACATCAGTGTACGGAAAGCAATCAACCTCTGGCAAGTTTCATCAGAGCCATCCACCACGGTTTGATGAGACAGTCTTCCTGATTGGCTCATCAATTAGGCTACTCAGAGTAAGCAGTGAGTCCTAAGGATCTACCTAGCTCCATCTCCTCAATATTCTGAATACAGGAATAAAATACCATGCCTGATTTTCTCAGAGTTCTAAGAATGGAACATGGGACCCAATTCTACCAGTCAAGCAGTTTACTGACAGAAGTATTTACCTAACCTCTTTGTTTTTCTTTTATATTGATACTCATTATCATAGTTATCAAACTTGTCATTCATAATTGTGATTATTTCTCTATGTACTAAAAAGGCTAGTATGTGAGACAGCCTAGGAATCCATCCAGTAATTCCTCTACCATTGTTACAGAAGACAATGCCATTATTCCATGCAAATTAATTATCAGCATACTTCATATGACACTTCAACTCCATATTTTCTATGCTTTCATCATAGGGTACTTCACATTTCATGGGAACTAAATATCTGCACAGACACACAGTACTGTACAGGAAGTACATTCAGAAATTATCTGCCAGATCCCTTACAAGAACTGATTTCCCTCCCTAAGTAATTGCTCTTCAAATGAAAGTCTTCAGGCAGTCTTAATAAATGAATTAGTATTTTAGAAGGTTTCATGAGTTTTACAATATTCCCTCACATGAGAGAGCCTTTTCCTTTGGTGGTTCTGATTAAATACATTTAAACACCATGCCTTCTCAGAAATCAATTCATGCCAATCTGAAACTTTTCGATGCAGATTAAAGGCCAGGGGGTCTAAACACTGCAGTCACATCAATGTCTGTAGTATTTAGAAATGAAAACAAGAGCTTCTACCACAGTGTAAGGTTTTGTTCTCTGTGCATTTCCCATTTCAAATATGAAGTATGAAGTAACAATCTTAAAGTGAAACTAATCATTATCTTAAAGAATTAAGTACTCACTACCAGGGCACAGTGAACTAGAAAGCACTTCTCTTCATTTTCCATTTTTAAAAATAATTTTGTGGTATGTCTGAGCGTATGTGCACGCAAGCAGGCATGCATGTGCACAAGTGCCTTTATACGCACATGCATAGAAATGCACAGATGACACAGCAAATATGTGAAAGAGGACAATTTCAGATGTTTGTCCTCACTACCCCCAACCCCATTTGAGATAAGTCTCTTTTGTTAACCACTGTGTGTGTCAGGATAGCTGGCCCATGAGCTTCAAAGCCATTGTTTCACCATAAGAATGCTGGGATTGTTGAAGACACTAGACACTTTTGATATAGGATTTGAAGGATTACAGAGGGACCTAACCTGTACATCTAAATTTGTAAGACAAAATATGAAAGGAGAAAACCAATGAAAAGACCTGTCTGGCTCTAAAACCTCTGGAATAAAATGAGCAGTACAATAACATTTATCCCAAGGTACAGAGAGTGGCAATTGTAGATAAAATTTTCTCAATAAAGGGTAATAAACACCTAATAATATAAAACTTAGCCCATTCCATATGACTGAGGTCACAGACATGAGAAGAAAACTTACTACTGCCACACTCCTAAACAAGAATAATTCCCAAAGACAATCTAAATATTTATCCTTATATGCACAAGTAGGCATAGCTCTCACATTTCATCCAAGAAGCTTATTTCTGCTGTACACAATGACCACTATATAAATCCACAACTGGTCAAAATACAGAAAACATACAAACAATTAAATAGCAGCACCAATCCATATGGTTTTCTACAATACAACCTCCAAACCCAATGTTCTAGAAACATGGTGGAAGAGGGAGCAGAAAGATTTTAAGGGCCAGATGATTGGGATATCTATTTTGAGAAAGCATCTGCTATACATGCATTTTTTCTATACATGACAGAGAAGTGTCATCCATGACATCTCAAGAATATCATTGCTTAAACAAGACCTGAATAGGGACAACACCAGTTGACATGTCATTGCTGATAAGAGAAACTCCATAAGGTCTCACCCCTAGTTGAAAAGCTAAGAGAAAAGCAGGATTCTGCAGGTATAAGCTACTTGATAGGTTAGCCAATTCCAAGGGGTTAATCTGAAGCACATATTCATATGATCAACACTAAATTAATTCTTCAGACTGCATTCATTTATATATACATGTGTGTTGATATATACACATATGTTATAGCAATATTATGTACACATTATTAATTAAAGAAGACGAGTTAATGAAGTTGAGTGGTAGTTGGGGAGCATGGGATGACAAGAATTGAGGAGAGAATGGTGTGCAAATGAAATAGAGAAATTATATATGAAAATTTTAAAAATATATTTTTAAAAAGAAAGAGGAAAAAAGCAAGGTATGTTCTTCCAAACAAAAATCCCACTAGCATTACAGGTATACCTTGCTGAATTCATCTTTTTTTCCATGGGCCATAGTGTGTCTTAACATTTGCCTACCACATTCTTCACCAACTGAGCCTTTCCTTATACCTCAATTTCTTCTTTGTTTTAGCTTCAAGCATTTGGTCAGACAGGATAAAGTTTCTGAGATCACGGCTGCTGTGTTCTGTACCAAGTTGCATGGCCT